>NW_010171244.1:489-23729 GCF_000695765.1 Mesitornis unicolor
CTGCTGGAGCTGCTCTCCCGGGGGCCGGCGGAGCCCCCGCCGCCACACTGGGCAGTGTACGTGGGCAGCGGGCAGATTATCCACCTGCACCAGGGGCAGATCCGCCAGGACAGCTTGTACGAGGCGGCCGCGGGCAACGTGGGCCGGGTGGTGAATAGCTGGTACCGCTTCCGCCCGCTGGTGGCTGAGCTGGTGGTGCAAAACGCCTGCGGGCACCTGGGCTTAAAAAGCGACGAGATCTGCTGGACTAACTCCGAGAGCTTCGCCGCCTGGTGCCGCTTCGGGAAAAGGGAGTTCAAAGCCGGGGGGGAGCTGCAGGGGGGAGCACCAGCAGCAGTACCATCTCAAGATCCACTTGGCAGAGAACAAGGTGCACACGGTGAGATTCCACAGCCTGGAGGATCTAATACGTGAGAAACGCAGGATCGATGCCAGTGGCAAACTGAGGGTGATCAAAGACCTGACGATAGTGGATGAGAAAGAATAGGGAGTAGCAGGGTTACCTGGCTATCTTCCTTCTGCCCTGCCCGGGGACACCAGCCTGCCACAGAGACAGGAGGCTGCACCCTCTTTCCGTGGGACGCGACTGGAAGCGAGATCCATGGCAACATTCCAAAAAACCAGCATTCTTTACACCCATAGCCAGTATTTGGTTTGGCTTTTAATAGCATTAATGCTGAAAGAGCGAGAGAGAGAGAGAGGGAGAAAAGAGGGGGGAGGTGCAGGAAGGCTGTTCTCAGAGTATGTGGACAAAGTCTCTCCTGTCGAACGATGTTGACCATTCTATCAACACGCCAATAAAATTTCAAATTGAAATTTTTTTTCATTTTTATTTCATGGCTGTAATCCATGATGAGTTTTAAACATCTAGGGCCATGGATGTGGGTCTAGCTAATATCTGCCTTGCAGCCAACCAAAAGTGTCAGTCATACTTTGTTAGCTGGGAGGGAAGGGAGGGCTGAGGGGGGGCGGAGGGGGTAAATGCCTGTTTTGTTTTCTTTCTCAACACTGTTGTTTCAGCCTGTAGCTGCAGCCCAAATTTTGTCCCAGCCAACTCTGGCAAGATATTAACAGGCCAAAATGCTTTCACATTTCTGGTTGAAATTTATCACATTTAAAATATTTTTGTCTTTGCTTACTGTTTGCAGCTCTCTGCTAAATGTTATAATGCATAAGCTCTTTCCACCTCTTCCCTGCTCCCACCCTCCCTTCCTTTTTTTTTTCTCCCTTTTGGGAAAAAGTTGGTGAGCATCTGTTTTCCTAAAACTAAACTTACTGTTTAAAGGAAGTGGTGTATTTTGGAGAGCAGTGTACTCAGTGTTGCTCCTCAGAGATCCAGCCTCTAGGATCTCATGCTTGAGCTGTGAATTTGTATCACTGTAGTGATTCTCACTGCACCACTGCTTCAGTACCTCCTTCATGCACAGGTCAACAGCATCCTGCAATAAACAAATAGATTTGAATTTTGCATGTTGCTTCTTTGAAACAGCAATTTATTGCATATTTACAATTCCACGTAAATAAAATAGTTGTAATGTGGCCAAATTCATCTTGCATTCCAAATTCCAAGCAACTAAAAATCCTATTCTGTCTAAGTTTAGAAATCCACAGATACATTTAAAAGATGCCTATTAATGTGGTGTGAGCAATGCCTTGTCTGTATTTCAGATCCTGTTCACTCATTGCTTAATTCTAAGTTTTGAAGTGAAAGATCAGAGTATTAAATATATAATTAAAAAGCAATCTAAACAAATTAAGTATACTGGGGCATTTCTAGATCTATTTTTTTATTTTTATTCTGAGCAGCATACAACTTGTAATAAGCATTTTGTCTTTGCATGTTTCAGTACTGGAAAGAAAATGCATTTGTTTTTTGTCCCCTCTTCCCATACCAATGTGAGATGGCAGAATAGAAGTAATGCCCCTCTTCTGTGTATACAATACACTCCACCCCCTATCAATGTACTGTGTCCTGGCTCCTTTTTGTATTAAACAATGTCATAAGCAACCTTGTTGCAACAGTAATTTCATTTCTACAAAGTGTTTGCCTTCCATAGCTGAAACTGTGAGGGTGGAGTGTACTTCATTATGATAAAAGTGTCAGCATAAATATCTTTTTTTTAAAAAAAAAAAAGCTAAAACAACATCTTCCTCCTTCCAAACGAACAGACAAACCAGCCTACCAAAACCGCACCCCCCCTGCAGTGAAGGTCATCTAACTGGCTTTGTGTTTGCTGATACACTTGGCAAAGTTATGTGGTAATAGGCAGTGTTACTTACATCCGCTCCCCTAAAGTACCTTGGTTAGTACAGTATAAAGATTTGAAAACCATGAATTTTCATTACTGTCAAACTACTGCTGAAATAGCCTTGAGTCACAACATACCTTTTAATAAATGTGTAAAGATTTAGCTTTATATTGGCAATAGTTGCTGTCTGATAATGATAGCTTTGTCCATAACACAAATATACAGTATTCATAGTATTCTTTACATATTATTTGTGTGTCTTAAAAATTATACTGCACTAGATCTCCCGAATTGTTAGAACCAATTTTCCTATGTCACTTAGTGGAAGCACTGTGGTTTTGCAGAAAGGCACTGGCTTTACACTCAAGGCACTCATAAAAAGATTAAAACTTAAATGATGGGTGAAGTAACTTATTTTAATTTCTCCTTGTAGAAACTATACATTAGAGAACCGAGGTAGGAAGAAACAGGGAGAATTGCATGGAAAAGGGAATAAATAACAGAATATTTATGAAGACAGGAAGAATTAAGTAGAACCACATTGTTATTTTTGATATCTGCAATGCTTTTTCTTCAGATTGCTCTTAGATGAATAATATAGGATTAGAGAGAGAGGATCCTTGCAAGAACAGCATTGCACATCCGCACTAGTGAGAATTTAAAACACACTGACTTTAAACTTTTCACTTTATTTTCCAAATACTCCATCACTCTATCTAAACAGCCATTTTAATTCTGGGGTTTCTTTTGTAGTGATTTAATAACCTGATTCATAAACACAATAATTTTCCTTGTTTTACCTAGCTAGATGTAGAATGGTATTTTGTAGTATATAAAGGAAGTGATAGGAACTTAACTTATTTATTCAAGCTTTGTCAGAAGTCTTTGGCATTGCTCTAAATTTGTACTGATAAAGGTAACAACAAAGTTAAGACCTTTGCATAATGTCTGCAGAAGATGTATTGAAAATACTCACAAATGGGATTGACCTAGGATATAGTATTGCTATGACTATGTTCGAGTGGCAGTCTGTTATTAACAACAAAGATGCCCATACAGTTCCTTTTGATTTTTTCTTGTGCTAGATTGCGGTCTTGAGTTACTGACAGCGGTCTGGACTGGATTCATGGTCCATGGAAGTTAATGGAAAGGCTCTCACTGACTTCAGTGAGCTTTGGTTCAGGTTTCATTGTTTAGCAGGTGGCTAAAATTTGTGGACCTTGAGAAGAAGTGAGCTTTGACATGGTATTTCAGAGATCAGAAGGGCCACCTTTCTGAGATGGAAAATAGGGGAAAGAGGCAATACTATGAAAATACAGGAAGAAAACAGACTAGTTCTGAAACAAGCAGTGTTAATCTGAGATGGCAGTAGGGAAACAGTGAAAAAGAGGGAGTGAAAAGTGGATATAAAAAGTTGTACAGTACTTTGAAACAAGAAATGGAAGGCAAGGGAGCAGTCAGTTGCAGAAAGGCAATGATGTGAGTGACTGACAGGTAAAAAATGTAATTGATTATACTCATCTTTCAGGATCAGTGACCTGCCTGAGTTAACATTTCCATTTCCAGCAGTAAATATATTGACAAATTATATTATATCTGTGGAATCTGTTTACATTCTTCAGTCTAGCTACCTAGGGTGAATATTTATATCTCATTCATTGCTCTTGAAGTACTGACTTGTAATATAATAGCAATGTTAGGATCCTTTGCACATCTTTCGTGTCACGTTTCAAGCTTTCTGTTAGCTATCTTGGTAGCAGTTTTATAGAATCTCTTTTGCTTGGATATGATTTTCTTTGTCTTTTCAAAATGCAATTTTTTGAACTGCTTTGAGGCTTACATTTTATTAAAGATTCAATTCATATCCTCTGGAAACATAGCCTTTGGAAAATGATTTACTGTCATGACCAAAATGTTAGCTGATTATTGGCTGTGCATATAGGTAGAGGACTGTATGGATGGGTGGCAAGATAGATTTTATCACTGTCAAATTTTGTCTCCATCTTATGTTTCCAGGTTACTTTGTTTTCATTTGCTAGAATTTTTCTCCCCCTCTCAAGTAATTACAGCTGTATGAAAAAAACAACAACAAACCACCACCAACAAAAAAAAACCCTCATAGTGCACTTTTTAGGGTGATATGCTATTATTCCATATGTGGATTTCAGATTAAAAGCAGGGTGTAATAAGATATAGCCTTCAGTCTGTGTTAGAGTGTGCACAGTCCTAATTATCCTGCCTCATTTCATTTTAGTGTCTTTCATATTCAGGTAAGTGGTATACAAAAATCTGTCAGAGTTTATAGACCTGTTTACATGATCTGTTGAACATCTGTAACTCCAACCAAGGTTGGGTGGAGTTTAGAGAACACTGGATCTCACTTGAGACATGCAGCATCTTGTGGGACCAGGTACCTCAGCCTGCCCAGTTCCTACTACTAGTACTACAGAAGTAGTAGTGGGCTGGGAAAGCTACTGATAGTTGTAAAATTTAGTTATTTTCTATAGAAGATTTCTATTAGAGTAGCTAACAATGTTCTGTCCGTAATCATACTTGGCTGTGACTAAGAAGTTTTATGTGTTGCTACTTCTGCTGTGCAAACTGTGTTGTTTTCAGCTTTATAGCATGGAGAAAGAGGAAAGTCCTGGTCCCAAAGAATTAATCCAGAAATACATAAGGAGGTGTGACTGGGCTGCCATGCTGAGGGCAGTTTCACTGCAGAATTAGAGTCTAAAGGATAGTAATATATGACTAGAATGTGATCAAGTGCTGTTTTTAGTTCATGAGTGTGTTTCCATAGCAAATGTGGAATTTATTTGCTTGCTTTATTATTATGAAATATTTAATTTCTCTTTACTTTGAGTTCAAATTTGACAGGTAAAACTGCCCTACACTCATGGATCCTCTGACACAATATTAGTTTAATCTGTCAGATTTTTTTCAAAGTTTTATTGTAAAGAAAATTAATGAATACTGGGATCAGATACTTTACTGAACTGCTTGTAAATCAAAAAGAGGGTAGTGTAGATGTTAGGTTGGAAAAAGTCAGTGGACTAAGACTCTTCTGTTACTTGGCATATCAGTGGATTTACTCCTGACTGTATAAACTATACAGATATAAACTACCAGTGCTGTGGTTTTTATTAAAGTGGTTATGGCACTCTGCATTCTCTTTTTTGCAAAATAGTATCTTGTCTAAATAATACAAGAACCCTGTGAAGTTTGAGGCTTTTTGGTGGTTTTTTTTGTGCATTGAAATGCTACCTGCCATTGAAATTAACAGTTACTTTAACCATATTTACCTTTGACAAACATACTAGAATTTGTCTTATAGGATTTATAATTGAGCAGCTAGTAACATGAACTTTCATTTCTTAATTTAAATATTTTGCATCAAGCACAAACTTCTTCAGGTATATGATTCTAGAGGAACCATAGAACTTCCATAGACAGACGCCATTCAGACTGAGACTGTTTTTATATGGTGGCACTTTTCTTTCCATAATTTCATTTTGGGCCTTTGGGGCATTTCTGATTCTTCAGCTGATCCATTTATGTGAAACTGCTTGTCTCTTAAGTGTTTTCAGGATCAGGAACTTTAAAATAAAAGAAGATCTATCCCCTTCATGTGATGTTTAGTTTGGGCTAGAATCAAGAAGTAGGACTAGCCAGCATCCAGACCTCAGCGTCAACCTCCTATAGAAGTCAATGGAAGGCTTATACGTGTGATGTTTACCAGAAGGGCCTTAATTGCCGCTTCTTACTTGTACATAGAATAATCATCTATGCAAACTGGCATTTTCCTAGGTGAAGTGGGTTAATGCATTTCAAACATCCCTTTGACTTTCTCTTGTGTGTTAGGCACAAATAGAAAACTGGAGTTTAGTTTATGGGTTTGAGCCTCTGAAGTGCTGTAGAGCCAATATCTCTAGCTATTTTGACAGGAACTCAGGTGGAATTTGGAACCAATGTGGATACCACAGAAAAGGATGGGACAGTTTGCAGTTAAACTACAGGCTGTTGAAGGAAGGTGTTCAGAGCTAAGCTTGAAATTCTGTTCTTTATTTCTCTTCTCCAAGGTGCATGATGGTGCGTAACTGTGCACCCCTTACACATAAAAGCATTCACACTTGAGAGATTCATGCTACTGCCTAAGCAAAATAGGGTGAGTAAGATATGCAGTGTCTCATCAGCCTTAAGTAGGAAATTATTTTTCACAGTTTAAATACTACTTGGATACAGAGTGGCCTTGGCAAATTTTTTTGAAAAGTCATATTTTTAAAGTCAAGCTAAGCAGCATAGTGTTTATAAGTAACATAACCTCAGTATTCTTCCTTGGTAATTCCTATACAGTAGAGGTAAAAGCTTATTCCCAGTTTGTGTAAATAAAAGTGTAGCGCTGATTCAAGGAAATTATCATGGGGCAGAATTTGCAAATAAAATGAAACAATCAAACCTCAGATTTAGTTCTAACATGACACTATCACTGCTGCAGTTAAATAAACAGCAAATATCTAACAGTGTGAGTAAATACAGAGTACTGCATTGTGACACTTCTTCACGGCAAAGTACTTTATGCCACAGAAGGAATACTCCTCATATGTTATTCAACATGAGTAAACACATCACAATCTGGTCTTAAAACAGATCTTGTTTCCCATATGTTCCTATTGTTTCCATATGCCCTTTCAGTCAGCTGAAAGCAATATAAAAACTGAGCCTGAAAAATATACTAATTGTTTGTAAATATTTAAGCAGAAATTTATATGCATATTGATATATAACTAATATATATATTTGTATATACATATGCATATTGTGTGTGTATATATTATGCATAGACACACACCAGAAGTCTTGACTATTTTGTTAGTATTGGTAATAAATGGCAGTTATTTCAGTATGTATATTATCTGTGCAACAGATGGATACCCAAGACTTCACTGACAGAATTTTAACACTATTCAAATATTTGTTCTTTAGGGTATGCCATGGTCTTCTGACATCAAGAAAAGTGAGTTAAATATGTGGGTTTTGACATATTGCTACTTACTGGAGAAAAATATCAAGGAGCACTACAATTTGCAATAATGAAGTACCCTTTTAGGATGAACTATGCTGCTACTGACTTGTGTATTTATAAATAAAAGAATGCTCCAGTGAAGTATCCATCCATCTTTCTCTTTGGGATATTTTAATGGGTAGTTTTTTTCATAATTTGGATGTTATTTCCCTCACAGCAATCTTTTGAAAGCATAGCACTGAAATTAGCTGTGTTCTGTTGTTCAGATATGCTCAACTACTGTTGTGTAATTGTTCCTAAGTAAAGAGGTGGCTGGCGTTATTTCTTTTCTCATCTTATCTTTCTTTGATCTGCCATGTTTATTTCAAAAGCTAAATAGTGGGAAAAGTGCTTTGAAAAGCACTTACTATTGATTTGACTCTCCCCATTGAACTCACTGGTGAACTTTCACCAGAGCTATTTGGGCCACAGTTAGGCTAACTCTGTCTGCTTTTAGAAATCTTACCTAATGGGTACAGGATGAAAATGAGCTCTGTCAGTGCTTTGCATGGACTGCATTGTGGAGAGTTGTACTTCTGAGTCCTTAACAGATGAAACTTCATTTCAAGAACTAGGATAGTTCAGTTACTCCATATCCTCACCCATGTACATTTTGTCTCACCTCATAAAAGATTGTAGATCTTTTAACCTGTCCAAAGTTATTCCTTCTCATCAAACCACCTATGGGTGATACAAGGCCCTTTTCCATAAACAAGCCCGTCACTAGAGATCACTGTTACAGAGACTATCAGAACTGAATCCTTGCCCAGAGAATATTGTCATTTCCAGAGGCTGTGGAATAAAAAGAATTAACTCACCTATTCAGCTGAAGTCCTTTAATAAAACAATTTTATTGAAATAAATAAGTAAATAAATGCATTGCTACTGAAAGTAGACACAGTATAACAAATCATAGACTGCCATAACATTGCTGGTAATTAATATATCTGACTGGACATCAGCAATAGTTACTTCTAAGAATCTTAGACTGCATGTTCTTCATTGAACAGAAGCACCTTAGATGATGGAAGGACCTGATAATATTTGTCATAGTACTCTATGATACAACTCTTTATTTGCTAATATAACACAGCCCTAGTTTAGATCTAAATTCAAACCTTGTTCCATGATATGTCTGCCTACCCGACAGGCTTTCTAATTAGTATTAGTCAGCCTGTGCTGACTTGATACCATTGATTCTTCAGTTAGGTGTAATCAAAGGTCATTAATATTGAAAAGTTCACTTTAATTGACCCATTGGCTCATTTTAATTATGGCAATATAAAAGAGTGTCAGGTGCTAGACCCCTGCACAAAGGGTCAGTTAATATGCAGATTCATCCTGGTAGTAATACTGCCTGGGTCTCATTAGCTCTAGCTAAGGGCTGTAAAAGTTTTCTAGTTCTTTATCTCTCTGTCAGGTTGAAGGAATAGGGAAAAATATTGGCAGAAGAAAAAGATTCTAAAAAAATGTAATGCTCAGTAGAAATCTTAGGCTGCTCTTCCATATTTATGCTTTGTATACTGATAAACTCAGAAACATGCAGATAAAACTTTCACTGTGTTAGGAGCACCAATTATAGAAATGATACCCTTTCAATTATGGCATGCGAGAAGCTTGCATAAGTATGCTGAATAAAGAGGATAATCTTTTGCTTTTTTATTTCACAGTATGCTAGTAACTTTTCTTAATCCATAGGAATCCAAAGTTGAGTTCACTGTCTACTGATAATGTACCCCAATAGCAAACAAAATGTCAAATGTTTGCATACTGCAAGTGATATCAGTACTGAAAACCTATCTTCAATTTCATTCTCACGAAGTCCTTAATCTCATACATACCTTTGAGCTTTTAATGACTTTCCTAAGAATAATATCCAAGATAACGTGAATGGAAATAAAATATCAGGGGAAGAATTTGTTTCATGTTCATCTATGGACTGTCATATATTTCTTATTTCCTTGAAACAGGAATAAGATTTGTATCAATATTTAGGGAGCAGTTTGGTTTGCAAGATCCATAGACCTTTTTTCAAAATTCAGTTGTGCTTTACTGAAACAAACAATGCCAAGGAATAGGAAAATGTACCATTTTGAGTTTAATAGAGTTGTCATATTGGCAGAAAGTCGAGTCATACTTTAACCATTCCAAATCTTATATGAACTAGTTTCAGACTGAACAGCTCAAAAACATGAAATGCTTAGCTTTGTATTAGTTTCGTTCAGTGTGTTTCAAATACAGCTTGTCATTTGTGGTGCCTCATATTCACTGAAGACCTCCCAAACCGGTTATTTTTTCAAAACAATTTTGAACTTCTGCAATCTGAAATTGAAGCCACTGAACAGAGTCTAGTCAGAAACTGAGCATTGAAGACAGCTTACATAGAGCTTGGAAAATATTACTTGCATATTTTAAAAAGCTTTCATAGCTGTAAAATAAATCTTACAAAACATAGAATTCAATATCATATCCTACTAAACATTAAATATTGTAGGATTTTTAAACATACAGTTTTGCACTAGTGTATTACATATAAAAAACAGCTGCTAAGCAGTTTGTCTTAAAAATGAACCTACTGTATCTTGAAAGCAAGATGTAGAAATTGAAAAGATATCCCTTAAATCTGATTTATGAACTAATCTACCCCTTCTTGCTGAGGTTTTCATTTTAATTCAAATAAATATGTCTATGTACATGAATGCTTGTGGAATCTGTTATTGCTTTTGTTTGTGAGTATTTGTGTATGAGAATGGCTCTGTGTGTTCACAGCTAACCACAACAAAGATACTGGCCTCTCTATTATCTGTACATTGCGTGTGACCATTAACTGCTAGCCATGAAGAAGGCAGTAGAAAAATCAATGAAACATTGGTCAGAGGAAAAATAAACCAGGAGTGATAGTAGTGGGAATGATCCTTCTGCAAATGGCATTTCATCCAATGTATGAGCAGTGGGGGAAATGCATAATTGAATGATGCAAAGGCAACAGGGAATGGAGATTTTAAAAAATCAATTCTAGGAGTTGCCAGGTATACAAAATACTGTGTTGGAGATTGCACAGTGAAACACATAATAGTCCTCCCACTAGGGACTGTAGTATCATATGAGCCTAATAAATGTTCACCAATGAAATGATGTTTAGAAATGTCCTTGCAATTCTTGCGTATTTAGTGTCATCAGGTAATGTATGTATAAAATGTGCAATACTGCCAGCCAGCCTAGCTTCTTATCTCTTTTGGTTAGCTAGGAAGCATCACATTTACTCTGAGACCTTGATAAAATGAAAACTTCTGTTACATAAATATGTGATTCATCTGACTTCAATTATCAATATAGCTTTAGGCTTTTTCCATACTCAGTAGGAATGGAGTGTCCAAGCTACATCATCCTCTCAACATACTTGCATCTCCATTGGCTATAGCAGGTATCTAGCACACCAATGGTCTTAATTTACATACTGTGGTTAAGTGGGTCAAAAAGAGACTGAAAGGCTCGAATTTCCCCCCTCCTTCAATTTTTTTCACCTAAAAGTTGTACTCGCAGTCTAAGTCAACTAAGCAGTAGAAAGAGAGCCATGCTTTCAGAGGACAACTCATCCTATCTTGACACATGTGTAATGTAATCACACACTTCAAATTCCTCTCTTTCTCTGTTTAGGATTAACCTACTGCTGGAGCTGCTAACAAAGAAGAGATTAACTAAGAAAAAAATGTCCTGAAATTACATGCTTTCTTCATTCCCAAGAAGAGCTCCACTGCTTTGTCAAATGTCAGTCACAGAATCACAGAATCACAGACCTTTGGGGATTGGAAGGGACCTCAAAAGACCATCCAGTCCAATCCCCCTGCCAGAGCAGGAACACCTAGATGAGGTTGCACAGGAAGGCGTCCAGGCGGGTTCCGAATGTCTCCAGAGAAGGAGACTCCACAACCTCTCTGGGCAGCCTGTTCCAGTGCTCTGTCACCCTCACTGAGAAGAAGTTTCTTCTCAGTCTTGGTTTACTGAGTTGGAGAATGCTGTGTGATCCCAAAACAGTGACAGTCTTAGACAGGTTGAAGATAATGGCTGAACCTATTTAACAAATAGGCAATTGCACAGAAATTACGTCATGACTGTGAGCAATGTATTAATTAAAAAAAAAAAAGGTTAAAAAAATTTTGAAAAGGTCTCCTGAATGATTTGGTCCATTCTAGTCAGACACAGAGGAAAACCTGCTGCCCTGTAAGCTTACAGAACTCAGTCAATTATTTTAAGCATTTCCAAGGAACTGACTGCCAGAGCATCTGGACACCTTACAATAAATTAAAAACAAATATTAATTACGCAACTATCCATTCAGATAGCTCAATGCACTTTGGCTGCCTTTTATTTGTCTCACAAAGGACCAACATACTGACATGTTAGTTAATTGAATGCTTGATTGAACAAGTAAACCTTACACAACACCACAGTCTGCCAAATTTAAATTCTGGTGGCCTGCCAGAGAAATAGATTTCCAGTGTGAGAACCTACCACTGATATCTCAGAAAATGTTAATCTGATGGCTCATTTTAGGATATCTGCAACTGATTTTAACTTTTATGAGGGGAAATAATGTAAAGTTGATTTCCATTCCACTTAGTTTTAAATATTGTTAATGACATCTTCAGGTTTGTCTGGAAAAAAAAAGTTCTCAACACGTATTTATGAGTTCATGTTTTATGATAGTTATAGCAGATTCTGTTAAAAAAATACATACATTCAGTATTTGCTAAAAATTCATAGGGTATTGTCCCCGTTTGTTGAAATTAATCTTACCTTCATCTTAAGTAGCATACCTGCAGACAGGCAAAAAGCACACGGGGTGACTAACTTATAATACATTTAAAAGGATGCTTTGTTTTAGTGGGAAAAATAAGCATTATTTAATTATGAATCCTTTTACAGTAATAGATCCTCTAGGATATCAGCTAGATAACCCTACTAGTAAAGGCTTTAACACTTACTATGCTCCGTACTTCTATGGATGACAAGATGTCTTGCCAGCCAGAGATACATTCACTTGTCTTCATTAAAACTTGTTTAGTTACTGTTAGTGATGATCAGTACAGAAGTGAGACAGCAGGCTGCATTTCAGGAGAATGAAGAGTAAGAAGTGAATGTAACCATTTGTGGTTCAATTAACATTTTAAGATTCACAGCGCAGCTTTGCTTTTATTCAAAACAATGAAAATAAAAGAGTTGAAAGTGATGCAAGAGTTTGTAACAGAAAAATCTCAAAATAAATTCTGAAGTTGAAGCCCTTGTGTTAAGATAATGTAAGCTGAAGAAAGCTGAAAACAGAGCTAAAGGCAGACAGAAGACCCAGGGTTGATACCCTTAATAGCTCTGTAATTTCTCGAGTGCTTAATTGCTGTATTTTGTTCATATGTTCAAGAACTTCTTCATCAACCAGATTGTTGCTTAGTTTTTTTTCAAGCAGAGGAGGGACTTTGCTCTTCTGTAGCATATAGTGCTAAGTCCACTTTCTAAGATCAACCGCAAAATTTTGTTTAACAGAATTCATGCAATTCCCACAATCTCTTCTGCTTTATTCCTGTGACATGCGTATTATTGGAACATAGTCTGTGGCTCATAAGGGTATGGAGGCACACAAAGTAGATGTTGTGTGAAATCTATTTTTGTATAGTGGAAAGGTCTGCTTTTTGAGGATTGGACATGGTTATTCAAGTGATTCTATTATTATAGTCCACAATCAGTTCACTAACTGGGAACTTGTTGAAAAGTGTTATAAGCAGCCCATCTTTCAAGGTTTGAAACTGCCAGTTTCTATTAGTGGCACCACTGAATTAATTTCCCCATTTGTGTCTAGTACTTTTGAACTAATTGCCTTCCTGTCCTCGAACTTCAAAGTCAGTGTAGCTGTTGCTTTTCTTCAAAGGAAAGATAATCTTATATGTTTTGATGGTAATGTCATTTCATATTCCATCAATGCAAATCTCTTTGACAAGACTGGTGACCAGCGGGTGAGTGCTTGATTCAGGCAGCAGGTGGTAGACCATTTGTCTCCCTTGTCATGTTCTTAGATCAGCACATTCCACTCACAGAAGTGGAGATAAAGGCCACAAACTTTCAAAGACAGTCTCACTTTCTAAAAATCACAGAAACACTAAGTCACATATCTTCATCTTTTCTAAAGCAGAAAAGCTGTTATTTCCCAGGTACTTTGCTCTTGGTCTGACAGTTCCTTATAATGCTTGCAGTCCTGACTTTTCACACAGTCAGTCAGCTTTGGAATCCAGTGAAATGCAATGAAAGCTGTTGTCTGTGACAACTTGGTATGTGCAATTTTGACCCAAGCCTGAATAACTACAGAAGTATTTTTGATGTGGACAGTTATTCCTTTCTTCTTTTGTCCATGAGCAGTTAATCTTACTTCACCTGTCCAGTCACCCCAGCCTAATTTTGGAGTGATAGAAGATAGTCCTAATGCAAAATTTGTGCCACTGTGTGGGAAATTACAGAAAAATGAGAAAGATTGAAAAAAATAAATTCTTGCATTCACTGTTAAAGCATCATCCTGGAATGCAAAAGTCCTGTATTTCTGGACCTATTCTAAGTGATGTTCAATGCATATAAATAAGCAGCAATTGAATAAAATACATGAACATCATCTGGAACCATGATCAGAACCCAAGACTGCCTGTAGAAGGTGGAAGACTTGAAGCCAAAGTCCATCAAAGTCAAAAGACATCTTTTCATCCATTTCAAAGGGTTTTGAATGAGGGCCAGACTTGCTTCTGAAGCTCTCTCTAGACTCAATTTGTCCATGGCTATAGGCTGTCTGTAGCTGCCATGGCACAGAATATGAAAGAAACTGTTTAAAATGAGAAAGACATTGAAGTGCTAATGTTCCACAATTCTCTAGTATCAAAGGTGAATTTATGTTATAAAAAATTCTCACTACCTTTCTGCAGGTTCTTTTCTTGACCTTTTAAATTCCCAGTATTGAATTTTAGTTCCTAGCTGACAATTTTTACAATGCAAGTCAATGACAGGATCACTTGTATATCCTTATTTCACTGCTGTATTGTATTTCATTGCTCTCTCTCTCTCTCGCACCGGCCCTGACCAGCGCAGCCCCAGGTGCGGGTGATGCAGCCCCGGCCTTACCCAGCTGGGCTTGGCCAGCCCCGACCACAACTGAAGCTTAAGCCCCGCTGCAGCTTTCATCCCGAAAAAAACAGAGAGAGAGAGAGCGAGCCGGGCTCTCCATAACCATCGGAGGAGACAGCCGGGATCTCCATAACCATCGGAGGAGACCTGCAGCAGAGAAAAGGAGTGGGGCCTGAGGAGAACAACTTTGAAGAACACCAAGGTCGGTTTGAAGGAAAGAGGAGAGAGGGAGGAGGAGGAGGACGCAGAACCCAGGTTTCCCCTTTGCAACCCGTGGCGAGAGCTGGGTCGACTGGTCGTGTGTGAGGGAACTGTGACCATGGGCAGACCCAGAATGGAGTTTTGTGGACTTGGGCTGAAGCAGTTTTGTGTGTGAGGGAAACTGCAGCTGTGAGCAGACCCATATTGGACTTTTGAGGACTTTTTTCCCTATGGAAAGGGGGCCACGTGGAAGCAGAGAGAGAGAGAGACTGGGCTGAGTTCTTTTCCCCTACTCCTAAGAAAGCACATGGCATGGTGGGAAGACCGACTGCAAACCCCCACTCCCATCCCCCTGTGCCTCAAGGCAAAGGGGGAGGGGGAAGGTAAAGAAACCAGGAACAAAAGCTGAGCCCGGGAAGAAGGGAAGGCTGGGGGGAAGGTGTTTTGATTTTAAGATCTGGTTGTATCTCCCATTGTTCTTCTCTGATATTGGTAACAAATTAAAATTGTTTTGTTTTTTATTCGTTATGATGAGTCTGTCTTTTGCCTGTGACCTTTTTAAGTGGTGAGAAGCCCTCCCAGTCCTTATTTTAACTAGCCTTTTTTTCGGGCATCGTGGTACTCAGTCATCCACTGGGCCTAAACCACGACAACTGCTCATCTTTATTTTTTCAAGTTTTCTGTGATGGTATGAGCTCTGATTGATCAGACTCCATAAATCACTCTATCAAATGCCATCAAATAATGACATTTCCTATCTAGAAAGACAGATGAATATCTGGATGCCCAGATTAAAAAAATGTGATGCACGAATCTTAAATGTTCCCTTGGTGAATTTCACACTTGACTGAAAATTGACTAATGAAAATGGCTGCCTGAGAAATTCTAACACCACTCTTTGGTTCCTGCTTAAGTCATTCCTTATAAAGCATAAAAAGTAGATCAGAGAGAAAGCAGGGAATGAAACTGGAATATAGTTTACAGTAATATATCTGGCAGCAGATCTTTATTCTAAGGCTTGACCTTTACTCATTTTTTTCATTACTTGAAAAATTTACAAATACATTTAAATAATCCCATCTTGAAATGAAAAGTGATAATATCTATCCTTAGAAAGATGTAATCGTTAACATTTGTTTTATTAAATTCAACTAGTTATTCATTCATTCATTCACTTATAATGAGTACATTTTAGAATAAGTTTTGAAAATACATATAAGAATTCTAAATACTTCTGAAATTCTTGTCACTTTGATGAAAACACTTTTTCAGCTGTAAGGAATAGCTATAATTAGTTTTATTTCCTGCTTGCATTTGAGGATTAGAACATTTCAATGGAGAGCTAAAATAAATCTTTTTTTCTCCTGCTTTCAGATATCATACTAACTTCTGCTGACCAAATGATTATCTTTACATAATGTCTTCTTAAAATACAGTCACTCCTAGAGCTGGACAAATAATGGTTGTGGTTCACTGGTGATTCTTGTCCTGTATGAAAAACTAAGCTAGTTTTCACTTCACTTGATTTTCAGATCTGCCCAACTTACTCAATCAGACTTAAACAGCAATAAATTACACTGTTGTTTTATTTGGATTTTAGGTTATGTTGGATTTTTTATAACACATGACAGTAATTTATGTTGGGAAGGATTGTAAACATCCACAAAAAATTAAACATCTACTGTAGGAGAGCTAGTTCCTGAAATTTTCATAAACAGATAGAAGTATTCCTACCGAAACTTAGTTTGTTGAATTGCCTGTTGCCATCCATTTTAATATATAACAGTGAACAGTTTTCTGCTCATGGCATAGCAGTCCACTTAAGATTCTGAAGATCAAATAGCAGCCATACCATCTGTTCTTTGATTCAGCAGAAAACACCAGAACAGACTACATCTTGGGATTTATTGTAAGTCCTAGCCCACTAGTTTTTCTTTAGAAGGCTGCATAATCTCCCCGGCCAGCTTAGTAGGCTTCTCAAGCTCTAAAATGCTGCAGATTTCAGCTCTGCAGTCGATCTTACAATTCATGATTCAGAATCATCTTCATCAAAATATTGCTCGGTTGTGGAACACCAAATTAGAGGTAAATTCTTTGCTTCCATATGCCTGCATTCAAGTCCCTATTATCAGAAACCATACTATCTCTCTACTAGGGGTAAGAGGGAGGCAGGAGGGAGAGAAGTGGGATGCAGAGTAACTGTAACTTTTATGCGACAGCAACTTCCTTAAGCTTTTTTGGTAGTAGTGGAGGAATAACAAGACCAATTCCCATGAAGAGTCTGAAATTGCTGGAGAAAGAATGGAAACAATATGTAGCTTCTGGGACCAAAGGGCATCAGTGGAATGATCATCAGACACCATTTCCTATCATTACTTATTTTTCATGTGATGATATCAACACTGGATCCACCTTTGCCTGATAGGTTTGTCAAAGTTGCTTATTTAGTCCTTTTGTGTGTGTATACATACATAAATTCATGGGCCCTGATGGGATGCATGCACGGGTGCTGAGGGAGCTGGCAGGAGTAATTGCTAGACCACTCTCCATCATCTTTGGTAAGTCGTGGGCAACAGGAGAGGTGCCTGAGGACTGGAGGAAAGCAAATGTCACTCCAGTCTTCAAAAAGGGCAAGAAAGAGGACCCAGGTAACTACAGACCAGTCAGCCTCACCTCCATCCCTGGAAAGGTGATGGATCAGGTTATCCTCGGTGCTGTCTCCAGACATATCAAGGATAAGAGGGTCATTAGGAGCAGTCAGCATGGTTTCACCAAGGGGAAGTCATGTTTGACCAACCTGTTAGCCTTTTATGAAGACATAACCAGATGGATAGATGATTGTAGGGCAGTGTATGTAGTCTATCTTGAGTTCAGTAAAGCATTTGACACCATCCCCCATAGCATCCTCGCAGCTAACCTGAGGAAGTACAGTCTAGATGATCGGATAGTGAGATGGATTGTGAGCTGGTTGAGGGAAAGTCAGAAGTGTGATCAATGGGACAGAGTCCAGTTGGAGGCCTGTATCTAGTAGGGTCCCCCAGGGGTCGGTACTGGGACCAGTACTATACAATATATTCATCAGCGACCTGGACGAGGAAACAGAGTGCACTGTCAGCAAATTTTACTGATGTCACAAAACTGGGAGGAGTAGCTGACACTCCAGAAGGCTGGAGACCTCATTCATCGAGACCTAGACAGGCTGGAGAGTTGGACAGGGAAAAAAATTAATTAAATTCAACAAGGGCAAGTGTAGGGTCTTGCATCTGGGGAAGAACAACCTCAGGTTCCAGTATAGGTTGGGGACTGACCTGTTGGGGAATAGCACAGCAGAAAGGGACCTGGGGGTCCTGGTGGACAGCAGGATGACCATGAGCCAGCAATGTGCCCTTGTGGCCAAGAAGGCCAATGGCATCCTGGGGTGTATCAGAAGGAGTGTGGTTAGGGGGAGAGAGGTTCTCCTCCCCCTCTACTCTGCCCTGTTGAGACTGCATCTGGAGTATTGGGTTCATTTCTGGGCCCCTCAGTTCAAGGACAGGGAATTGCTTGAAAGAGTCCAGTGCAGGACCAAAAGATGATTAAGGGAGTGGAGCATCTCCCTTACGAGGATCAGTTGAGGGAGCTGGGTCTCTTTAGCTTGGAGAAGAGGATACTGAGAGGTGACCTCATTCATGTTTATAAATTTGTAAAGGGCGAGTGTCAGAAGGAAGGAGCCAGGCTCTTCTCAGTGATGCCCAATGATAGGACAAGAGGCAATAGGTGCAAGCTGAAGCATAAGAATCTCCATGTGAACATAAGGAAAAACTTTTTTTCACTATGAGGATGACAGAGCCCTGGACCAGGCTGCCCAGAGAGGTTGTGGAGTCTCCTTCTCTGGAGACAATCAAAACCCACCTGGACATGTTCCTGTGCGACCTGGTTTGGTCCTACTTTGGCAGGGGAGTTGGACTGGATGATCTTTTGAGTTCCTCCCAACTCCTAATATTCTGTGATTCTGTGATTCTGTATGATTCTTTATTTTCAAGTCTTGGAAGGTGCTTGAAGGAGAAGAAAAAATATGAAAAGACTAGAAAAGAAAAAAAAGCGTTTAGGCTACTTGAACTTGAATTTTGTCCTCGGTAGATTGTTCCACACTGACATAGCATATTGACCTACTGATATTAACAACAAATTAAAAAACTCTACTCAAACAGAACTACCCTAAAACAAAACCCTGGCATCAATTTTTGTGTTCCTGGTGTCTACTGGTTTTCCTGCTAAATTTCAATAGATCAGAGAGTCATCTAGTGGTCAAATAAAGGAATTTTGAATAAATTTGCTACTCAGGGGGCCTCATCTGTCCTCAGCTAAGACCATCTCAGACACTGGTAGCAGATGGCAGTCAGACAGTAAAGGGTGAAATGGTCATTAGGATAAAATAAGAAGTGAGATAAAGTCCATCCTCTGCTGCAGAAATAAAGCAGTGAATTCACTCATGGCCATTTTGTCATTAATGTCAGCTGAAAATTTGAGCTCAACTCTTTCAGCCACTTTAGAGTACTGAGAGTTAGAGTCTTAGTTTGACCATGGAGAATGTCCATGGTTTAGTGACACTAATCTAAATTAATCTAAATTTTGTGTATCTGTCTAGCTGAAAGGCAGATACTATTCAGGGCAGGGAAATAAAAGTCTCAAATATTTATCTTTTTAAGTTTACCTCTGTAGGTACACAAAGCAAATCAACAAAAAAGCATTAGGCAACTCCCTGGGTAATTAGTTTTTGTGCTTTATCCTACTGTATCCTCTAAACTAGACTTCCTCTTCCTTTGAACAAAGAGGTGTTACATCTCTAAACTGAGTTTATAATTTCCAACCTTAACAGCCAAATTTTATATCATGTACATTTCAATTTTGAAAGCACTTTTGCCTTACTAGATGAAACCCTGTGTTCTTTTAACTCACTAACCCATCTTTTTACAGTGACCAATACTAGAGACTGTAAAAGAATATGTATTTATCTTCATCTTTTCTAATTTTAAAAAAGGCACAATGTTCTTTCCACAATATTCATTGTGATTGATCATATCTCCAAACAGTCTGGAGAACTTATAAATGCCCACTCCCTCTTTGTTTCCAGTTAAGTTCCTGTCTCAGCATTTTCTGTGTTTTGATACTCTACCTCTATTTCTCATGTAAAATCAATTCTTGTTTTAAGATACAGCAAGAAGTTCCTCATTTATTTTCAATATATAACTAATGATTTTCTATCCTTAGGTTTTTTTCACCACGCTAAGAAAGGAAAACATACTGTGTTTTTATTATGAGTTTTTCTAGGCCTCATTTTTGTGAATATCTTCTGAGTCCTTCCACTTTAGTAATGCTTTTGTTGAGATTGTTAGATACCTGAGACAAGTCTCTAAATATTCTTTAGTAATTTATATTATTGTTTTGTATAAAGACATTGTAAAGCTCTCTCTGTACACTATGGTATTTTATTATACATCGTAACGTCTTGTTTGGTTTAAGATTCTTAAAGAAAATCCTTAAGCAATTCTTAAATACTTAAGATAATTATTAAGATGCTTCCTTGGTTTTATTTTTTCTCCTACAGATTATAAATAATACTGGCAGGCCATTCACATTATCTGACACAGATTTAAGCCCAGTAGTAAAAGGACAGATGAAGTGGTTTGGAGAGGTAACTTAAACAGTTACTTTAAGCAAATTCTTTCTTTATTCTCAGAGTCCAACTGTCAGATCATGTTATAAAACATTGGATTCAAGTACTTGGCAAAATACAGATGAAAATTAAAAATATTTTCAGAGAGTGATTTTTTTTTCTTCCACAGCAGCTTAAAGTACTTTGAAATTCCATTTTCAGAGGAATGCAATAAATGAATTGCAGTTTTTCAATTATTAAAGGTTTAAAGAAGCTGTTAGGCCTCAGTCCAAAATGGCTACAATAATTCAGGGTTACAGAGAAATTAAAATAGTCACAACTTATAAATAAGAGCGCAGCAAACTTGTCACCCTAACTTGAGACATTTTCTGCAATCACCTATAGAATACTCAACCAGACCTTCTGCAAAAACAGATTAAATTTCGGGTTTTCATTTGCAAAACACTACATAGAATATTTTAATGTCTGCTGTCACTTCCTCTCACATTTTCCTTTTTCTCAAGAGTGCACCCAAAAGTTTGGATTGCTGCTTCTTTTGATCCAGTGTGGGCTTCAATGAGTTCTTGCCTGCCTATAAGCTTTTGTTTTCTTCTGCCGAAGTGCTCACCCAGTGCCTAAGAGACAGAGAAGGGTTGACTTTTGGTGCTCTGTGGGAACAGGCTGGCTATGAGAAAAATATAGCATATGTTTTGAACTACCATTAAGCAAATTTGCTAAGAAACATAGAGTAAAGGTGCTACTTCACTGCTCCTCTAATAGTGACAAATTATGCTGACTGGCACGATGAGGCATTCAGGATGTTGTCAAAACATAAAGAGCACAACCTTGGCCAGTGCTGCTTGTGTAAGCTTACCAGATAAAAAAACAGTGCTAGTGAGGGAGTAACATAGAGTTGGTGTTTCATTCTTTCCTACTTCTCCTGCCATCTTTTCTCTTCCCCTGAGGATCCATACTTGTCCAGACACCCATGCAGGATACCTTCAGTACTCCCACCACCAGGAATGGCTGCACAGTGGTAATTAAATCCAGCTTTCTTTGTCAGAGAGGGCTAGAGATGTGACGTCAAATTGGATAAGACTCCCTGCTTGCTTGGTTCAGCGCGGGTGGTAAGAAGAGGCTACAACCTCTTCTACAACAGATTAGAAGTATACAACCACTTTTTAATTATGCTAATAGGCTACTGGAAAGCCACAGGCTCTCCATGGAAGATTTCTGGAATTGTTAAACTCCAAATACATGAAACAGATCTTGCAAATATTCCAGACAGCACATGCCACATTATGCAATCCCAGTCCCAGCAAAAGCCTTAAATAAATAACGTATTATGATCTTTATGGACCACAGTGACAAAACTTGTCATTTATTTCAACCTTCAAAACATCCTCCCTGATGCTCCCCCAGATTCAATTTGTGAGTTCAGGAGGGAATATCATTATTGAACAATGAGTGTTTCTCAGAAAAAAGCCAACATAGTGAGCCTGAAGAATAAGCAGCCTTTTCAGTTTTCTCTCACTAAAGCACCCTTGTAAATTTACTTTAACTCTGATGAGAAAAAGACAGCTGCATTCAAGAGGAGTAAGGCAGTATGAGTCACAAGGAGCATTTATTCCCTGAAAGCAAGACAGAAGGCAGTTCTTTCACTTTATCATCAGTAGGGGTCCAAAACGTTGTTGGTGCTGGCAAGGACCTAACTGCCTGCTAAAAAACTCCAGGGGAGAATAATCTGGTCTTGCCTTAGACATGAAAACATTAACATTTCAGAAGCAGCATTGGTGTGTGATTTCAGTCTGAAAATGATTTCAAGGAGAGTGCTAGTTTCAGACAGCTGGAACAGACAGATGAGTGGCTTACAAGTGTTTCTAAAGCCTGTTCTTTGTTCTTCTTTTTCCTCTTCTGGATTCTTAGGGAAATATATTCTTTGTGTCCATTTATAGCATCTAATGTGTAATTATCCCTAAACTGAGTGTCAATTGAGTCAGGCTGTCTTAAGCGCACACACAGATTATCAAATAAATAAATAAATAAAATCTTAGCTTTCCAAGGAGCAAATTGACAGCAGAAGAATGGTGTGAAATTCAGTCACTAGGGAAGTAGACATGGGGCTACATTTTCTAAAGATTTGTTGTGATCAGCGATATCCACAATTGCACAGTAAGTTTTTCAAAAAGTACTAATGGCAGTACTAATGGCTAGAGAACTGAAAGACTTCAGCCTACAATATGCAAAAGCTGACAACTTACTTTTATGCTTTAGTAGGAGTGATGCTGTCATAGATAATGGCTAAAAAGTCATTAGGAGTGCATATGAGCTGCTTTACACACAGGCTGAACACCAGTAAAATGTGACATTCCCGTCTCCAATCATTGAACCTGGTGTAGAGAAAATGTTTTCCTTTCAGCAAAGGAATTAGCCTCTGTTTTCACTGAAGTTAAAGAATATGGCAGGCTACAGAAGTTTGCAATGTTCAACATTGACTCATTTTATAATTTGTGCATCCATCTGTACTCAGAGAATTGCCCATTGTTGGAAGTTACGTGGTACTTGCTTTTCCAGGCAAGTGTCAGTTTTGATCTGCTGCCAAAGGGTTTAGAGGGCTAAACAGCTCAGAAAGGGAGGCGTTTCACGAGGTTTCTGAGTCATGAAGTAAGAATTAGGCAGAAATAGTATTCAGTGCAAGATTTTACCTATGAAGTTTATCAATATCACTTTGCAGGACTGTGGAGAAACTGGAAAATCTAGATCTTCTGCAAATCCTTGTGGGATCAGTAAGATAACAATGACCATAATAGCATTGTATTAACTTTTTCCCTCATCATCCCTCTCAGTCTGTTGGAAGAAGGCAGGTGGATGGGTGAGAGCCACAAACATCTAGACCTGCAGAAAGTAGCACAGCATCCTCACAGCTAAACTGAGGAAG
>NW_010171245.1:0-7633 GCF_000695765.1 Mesitornis unicolor
GGGCTCAGTGTCGGGCTGGGGACAGCAGCTGTCAGGCTCCAGGTTGTGGTCTTGCACCCTCTGCCTGCTCCTCGGGGCAGGCTGGTGATGGAGCCGGGCAGGTTCTCTCCATTCCTCAACCACCTGCAAAGTCCCACGGACCCTCTCTGCACCCGTGAAAGAATCCATGACAGGTATTAGTCCTTGGAGGAAACCAAATTTCTTGTCCTTGGAGTCCGCATCTTGGAGCTTGGTGGCATGGCAGCTAGAGTAGTCCTTCTCCAGCCATGCATAGTCCCCATATGGGGGTGCAGGTCAGTGGGGCTCCCCATACAGGAGCATGAGCAGAGGCAGCAGAGAGAACAGCTTTGCATGGAGAAGGCAGCAGCTCTGGGAGCCCTGAAGCAGCAGCCAATCCAGGTGAATGCTTCAGGTCCTGTTCCCAGGCTGCCCGTGGCCCTTGCAAGGCTGGAGTGGGGAGGTTCAGGGGCTTCTGGTGTCTTTTTCCAGAAGGTCTCAGAGACCCATGGGGACTCCCAGCTCATCCCCAGAGGCTACATGGACAGTGTTGTCCTGTGAAGCATGCATCACATCTCCCCAGATGACATGGTAAGCAAACGTGTTAGCCACAGTGCAATTGCCCTGTACATCCATGGCTGGTCTCTGATGCAGTCTCTGGGGACAGCGGCCATGGGGAGGCAGGGATGTGCACATGGGACTCTCCTGGCTGTTCCAAACCTAGGCTGACCATTGTCTCTCTCATGCACAGAGGTGGAATGAATGTCCACATCTCCTTCCACCTCCTTCCTGTCCCTGAGCACCATGTCCAGCCTCTGACAGCATGGCTGTTGGTCCCTGGGGCTTCTGCACCATCCTCAGTGCTGTGTGCAGGAGCTGCAGCTGGAGGAGACACACCACATGGGCAGCCTGGGGAACCTGACCGTCCTGGGAGGAGAGCTGGGCACCACAGTGAGAGAGGAGAGGTTGTACTGAGACAACCTGGGACAAGAGATCCACCTGCCACAGCCTGACCCAAGCAAGAGGTGCAGAGCTCCCACATCGATCATGACTGGTTGGAATAGCCCTGCAGCAGGGTTAGGACACCAAGGTTTTGTTTCTAACCTGGAGACCTTGGACAGATCCCAACATCACCATAAATCTGTGTCACAGGGTTAGAGAAACCAGGATCATTTGTTCAGGGCTGAGGGATCTGCTGGTGGGAGGGGCATGGAGGTCCTAGGGAACCCTCTCCTGAGATGGCCTGGATGAGGCACAGGGTCCCTACACTCCTCTTCCCACTCTGCGGATTCTCCTCTGTGCTCCTCAGTCTCCCATTTCCTACCCTGGGATGTAGCCATGGGGTATATCTCACGGGCAGGTTGGAGGTGGCATTTCATTTCCTGTTCCACCGTGAGGACACATGTTTTCATGGGATTTGGCTCTTTCTCTATTGTGGCAGAAGCTCCCGATGCCAGGTCTCACCAGTGTCCCACGTCCTAGCACAAATGCCAGGAAAGAGCATGAGTGCAGGAAGAGTGGTGTGCCATGACCAGGACTTGGGCTGGGACACGGAGATGGTGAGACAGCCTTGGCTGCTCAGCCTCCTTATGCATGCCCAGAAGGACCAGTCATGAAGTTGCTGGATCTTCCCATCACTGGATGTTTTCCATGGACTTTCCCAAGTGGAAATTCCCTTTCAGCCCCCTCAGCAGAGCTCCTGGCTGGGAACACACAGTGCACATGTCAGCAGTGATCAGTATGGGCCTGTGCCTGCACTCCTGCGCTGGGTTGTTGTTCATGTCCAGCCAGGTGAACATGGGAGCCCTACCAACATCTTTGAGCTCTTTCCTCACATGCAATCAGGAGGTTGGTACAAGGGAGAGCAAGAGATGGAGTGGAGAGGTCCATGTCACCGGGGTGGCTGCAGAGAGGGCTTGGGGATCGTGCTTTGGGGCTGGGAAGAGATAGGGGAAGGAGAACCCCAGGCACCGAGTCTTCTGCAGGGGCTGTGATGAAGCCTGGGTATCGTAGTGTCAGGGTTGAATGAGCTTGCAATGAATGCGATTGCAAAGCCTCTGCAAGCCCCTCATTAGAAGGTGCTGTGTGGTCGTGATGGCTCTTGAAGCTGCCAGGCTTGGGCAAGCAGGATTCATCTGCAGAGCCAAGCTGGGAGCATTGACCCTGGGACCACTGTGGTCAGAAATGTCTAAAAAAACATCAGGGAATTGTTCTGTTTGTATGCTTTCATTTAATTTTGAAAAGGAGAAACCTAGTTCTCATTCTCTACACATCTCATTGGAGAGAATGCTGTGCTTAATGTGCAGGAGAGCATCCAAGGAGAGATTTGCCATGTGCAAAGGGGAAATAAGAATTTCCTGCAGTACTTTTATTACTATGCCTCTTTCCAGGGGAAGGGGGAAGATGAGAATGGAAATATCTGTATGCTTGCTTTCCAATTAAAATAGAAGTGTTTTTCATTATGTTTTTCTGCAATGTTTGATTTCTGAAATTACTGAAGAAGCACAGCTGTTCCCTTGCTGAAGTTACTGCGTTATTTTTTTTCCCTTTAAGTTTCACAAGGAGAACTGTGGTGCAGGCTACATTTTTTTTTCCTGAAGAGCTTTTAATTAAAACCCAAATGCTTGCAAGGCTCCATGAATGTCTTCATGAAAGGTGGGCTGAGGCTCCTGGTCATGTGAATGATCCTGGGAAAGATAAAACTGACCCTTTAGGAGAAAATTGATGTGGAAATGGGTCCCAAACCTCAGAATGATCACTGCAATGTCTTCATCGCTGGGGATTTCACCTGCAGGGTCTCTGTCTGAGTCTCAGTCCTTCCCTCTCACATGCACGAAGGTTTTGATTCTGGAGGAGGCTGAAGACCCAGTGAGTGAAAGATCAGCCATGGTTAACTTCGCTGTGGTGGTGGAATTTTGTAACAGGTTCTTCAACAACTCATGGAAATATTTGGGCTCGTTTGTCACCGTTTGCTTCTCCAGCAAGGGGTGGGAGGAGCTGGGGTTGGCGGATGGAAATGGTGAAGGATGATGGAATTTGCTCGGTAACGGCTCTTGGAAGTGGGATGTGAATCTGTGGCATGCTCGAGGGAGATTGAGATGTCAGATATTCTTCTGTTCCTCACTTTGGAGGACCTGTTGGTGTAAAGAAACGGCTCTGGCCAATGGAAATTCAAACACTCCTTGCTCACACTTTTTATCTACGTTATCCCATGTCGAGAGTCAGGGACTGCTGTGTCTGGTGCACAGTGAAGTCCCTTCCGGATGCTGGAGCAGGAACACTGTAACAGAAACAAGGAAAGTGTGTTGCATTCAGCAGTGTCCCTTTGGTAGCTGAGGAATAACGGGAATTACGTGGCGTTTCTCCACGTACGGCTTAGCTCCATCTCAACCCCAGACTCCTGGATCACATTTCTTAGGGTGGCTGTCACAGTCCAGCTGTCGTTCAGAGGATGCAGAGGGATAGGAAAAGCAGCACAGGCAGCAGGTTAGGACCAGGTCCTTCTCTTCAGAAGTGCTCACAGGTTGGGGCTAGAGATAGAGACCATCCTACCGATTTTGATATGGATTTATTTACAGACCTGCGAAGGTGTTTGCTCAGCATATCAGGACTGCTCAGAGTGATACGAGCTTGCACAGAATGGGGGAAAAAATACACAGAAGTACTGTTCCTTCCCTGCTGCGTGTTGCAAATAAGGTCTTCAGGTGGAGGAACCTGCAGCACCCTCCGTTATCTCAGGTGCTTTGGGTCCCAAGGACTCGCAGTGATGTTGTCTGGCTGGACTGCACGTCCTTCTTCACACCTTGTTTTTATTCCCCACAGCTCAGTGTAAGCCGAAGCATCTGTTTCTGCCTTTCCTTCTTTTTCTTGTTTTGCAGCTTGGGACGCAGCCATGCCTCTGTTTTCGCAGTGTCTTGTGCAGTGACTCTGCATTTGCTCCTATGCCTCTTCTTCCACGTCCCCACAGTCTCCGCTGGGGTCTTGTTCCAGCCCAGAAGGTGAAGGAACAGCATGGATGATGTGGGGACCATCAGCAGGGAAATCACCCTAGAAATGTTTTGTGTGCGCCAAAAGCTTTGCTCACCAGTCATGGCTCTTGCAGCACCTGCAAGTCTGCCCACAGGAGAGCCGCCAGCCTTATCACTTCACTGCTCACTGGAGGATGCTCCCACAGAAGCCCTCCAAATGCCAGCAGAAGAGAAAAGCTTCAGGCACAGTCCAGGGCTCATCCAGCATCACCATGTTCACCACAGAAAAACCCCAGAGAAGAGCTTTGGCTGGCTTAGAGACAGCATCTGCAGTCAGACAGTCAAACTGGTGTTTCTGAAGATAGGAAAGAGAGAAAGTTGGCCAGAGAAGGACATTTCATGTTTATTAGTCACAGAGGAACCTACACTGCCAGCCGAGTGTAGAGATATTTCAACCTTGTAGCACAAGTTAAATGTTTTCTTTGTTGGCTCTGTTCACCTGCATGGAGTCTTCCAGCCAAATCAAGATTTTCAAGGTTAGTCCTGAAGAATCAGGTGGGTCATGGCCTGGTGGGGACTAATCCGATTGCTGGTTTTGGAGAACAGCTGTTCCATTGATGCAGCACGTTCCTGTGGCTGTATAATGCAGAGAAGGTTTTAATGGGGGTTTCTTGGACATGTCTCCACATATAAATGGCCCCATAGAGGGACCTCTGCCTTCTCTTTGGCTTTGGCAGTGGCCATGGGTTATGAGCTCAGACTGAGGGGTGAGGTTGGGTCACACTGAGGGGCCTCCTTGATCCTTGATCATCTTCCTTCTGGAGATGTTGCAGGTGATCACCACCACAGCATATCTGTCTGCGTGGGTTTGCCGGGTGCTGTGGGCACAAAACAACCCAGACAGCTCGTTCTCTTCAAGTCAGCGGTGACAAAACCTCCTTTTTGCTTTGGAGGTCTGCACTGGGTGTGTAAACCAACGCAGGAGGAAGCTGCAGGGTCGGGAGTAGAGAAGATCAGGATGAGGAGGGCTCACAGCTTGTGTGTGTCTGGAGGAGCGGGGATGGCGGTGTGGTGCACCACGTTGGGGTGCATGATCCTGAACGCAGGACCCTGGGTGCTAGGTGTAGGGTGTCAGGATCTCGAGTGCAGGGTCCTAGATACTGGTGCCTGGGTGCAGGAACTTGTCTGTGTGTGTGTAGGGCCCTGGGTACCAAGGGCAGGGTCCCAGATGCTGAGGTGCAGGGTCCAGGTGCAGAGCCCTGGCTGCTGTGTGCAGAGTCTGAGTGCAAGGCTCTGGGTGCACGGTCCTGGGTGCAGGACCAGTTTACCATTCTGGGTGCAGAGACTCGGTGCACGATGCTGGGGTCACATGCAGGGTGAGGGTGCTGGCTGCAATGTCCTGGGTGCAAAGCCCTGGGCTGCACGTACACAGGATGCTGCTTGTGCTGCAGATGATGCTGAGCCTGGAGGATAGGGCTGGGAGCATCCTCCTGCCTTCCTCTGCCCAGAAGAGAAGGGGCAGGAGCTGTGGCAGGGAGATCTCCAAGTCTGGGTGCAAGGCTGGGGGTACATCTTGCAGGCAGAGCCCCAGGGCCTTGCTTTGGGTCAAACTGGGGTTACTTTAGGTTGATCACATCCAGATGTGAAATCTGCTGCAGCTGCAGCAAGGGTCAGGAGCTTCTCTGGCTCCTGATGCAGGACAAACGCTGCAGCCTTACCCCAGCAGGGATGTCCTAGGGAGGATGGCTGCTCACATGGGTGGTTGGTGATGACCCTCTTGGCCTTACACATGTATTGTGTGCGAGTTCCACCTTCCTGCAGAACCAGGCAGCGCCTTCTAAGCTGTGATCGAGGGCAAATGCTGTTATTTTAGTTTTAATACACAGATATTGATGGTTCAGCTCAAATGACCCTTGCCTGGGAGTTTCCCAGTCTGGTCTCACTTCTGCTGAAATGCTTTGATTTGGTTGGAGCTGCCTGTAGCCGTGATAACTTGCAATTATTTCACAGGAAAAAACCTGAAAGCTGCATGATCTCCTTGAGCTCTCTTTATTGTATTTGATTCTGGAGTGGAAGTCGCCTTTTAAAAGGGATCTGGGATGGGAGTTCTCTTGTGATGGAGTTTTTCACAAAGGCTTAGCACTCACAGCCCCATAGAAGAGTTGCCTTTTGGGGGCAAATTTTGTATGCTTGGGAGAAGCCTTTAAAGAATGGTGTGAGCCAGACTATAGCACTTTTGTCTTTTGAAACACTCGTACGGTCACGTCTTTTTTCTCAGTTTTGACCGTTTTTTCAATGCTGGGGTGCAGGTGTGAACTTGCTCAGCTCTGACACCTGTAGCTCCTGCCCTGGCTGAGGGGAGGCTGATGCCGTCTGATCGCTGTGTGCTGCACCAAGCCATAGTGCTTTGCTCTGGAGCCATCCAGAGGATCGCAGGGAGAAGAGGTTTTGCTGTGAAAGACCAGGAAGAACAGCTGAGGGTGGGAGCTGAGGTGCCACCACAGAGGCAGCCCTGGAACTGGGCTACTTTGTTCATGCAAAGCTGATAGCTCCCCATACTGACATCTGCCTTGTTTTCATGGCTTGCAGAGGCAATCCCTGACCTAGACCTTGCAAAACAGCCCCTTTGTTCCTGTTCAGCATGCTCTGGGAGCTTGATTTCTGTTTCATGCCCCTGTAGCATTTGAGGATGTTGTTGGCAGCTTCTCAGAGGAGGAGAGGAATGGGTTGGAAAGTGTCAGAAGGAAGAAACAGAGCATGGCTGATGTCAGACTGCTCTTTAATTCTGACTGTTTTGTACCTCCCCTCCCATGTAGGAAAAATCACAGAATCACGGCATGGTTTGGGTTGCAAGGGACCTTAAAACTCCCCCAGTCCAACCCCTGCCATGGGCAGGGACACCTCCACCAGCCCAGGCTGCTCAAAGCCCCGTCCAACCTGGCCTTGGGCACTGCCAGGGAGGGGGCATCCACAGCTTCCCTGGGCAACCTGGGCTGGTGTCTCACCACCCTCACAAGGAAGAAATCTACCCCCTTCCTGTTTAAAGCCATCACTCCTCGTCCTATCACTCCATGCCCTTGTAAAATGTCCATCTCCAGCTTTCCTGTAGCCCCTTCAGGAACTGGAAGGTCTCCCCAGAACCTTCTCTTCTCCAGGCTGAACAACCCCAAAATGTTTGCTCTGGGAATGAAGCTGGAAAGGTGCAGGTCACCAGTACAAATGCTGTTTGGTGCTGCCAAAAGTGGATGCATAACAGCCTTTCTTCTCTAGTAGAGCAGCTCCAGAGCTTTGCTGCCATGATTTGGGATCCCACACAAACTATCCCTTTCTCTTCCTTTTTGTTGTACAGCCTTATAATTTCTGCTCTGCAGAAGACTTAATCTCCCCCCCAGTGATGTCTGTAAACCCACCAGTGTCCATGTGATCACACCCAAGGGGCTGGTGGAGAGCCCTCTCCAGCCACCTCCACCAGTGGGTACAAGCATGAGAGCTGCAGAGACCCTCACTGCAGGGCATGCTGCGAAGGCACAGAGGGTATCCCACTGGTTTTAATGGCTCAGCTGTCCTTTCTCCTTCAGCTGCAGGAGGGGCTGGGATCACAGAGGCTTTTTGGCCTTGTTATTGGCAGATGCATGGCTGACCCCAGCTGCTCCCTGTTGAAGGGAAGC
>NW_010171245.1:7648-8277 GCF_000695765.1 Mesitornis unicolor
TGCTTTTAAAGTGTCTAAAGAACAACACTTCTGTCCTCAAAACAGCTGGCATTTGCCTGTCCAAGGTCCTTTGCAAGTTTATGTAAGGTCTGGATTTGCTCTTTGTTGCAGCAAGTCAGGGGATGAAATGGGAACAGCAGCATCCTCTGCAGGAGGATCCTGAGGTAACTCCTGAGGGTTATCTAACCCTGAGACAGAAAGTGAAGGGCCTGGGAGAGTGGGCCAGGCAGATCCTGGGGGCAAGGAGGACCCCTCCAGCACCACCATGCTCCATGGCACAGGGGGTGGCCTTGGCTAATGCCTTCCCTACAGTTCACTATGGAGAAGCCTCACAACCACAGCGGTTGGGGAGAGGATGGGGAAAGTGTTCAGTCCAACTTGCATTTGTCAGTGCTCAGAGGAGACTCTCCCAGGAGAACTGGCAGGCAGGAGGTTGTAGGAGATGTCTGTCTGGGAACGTGCTCCCACAACCATCGCTGGGTGCAAAGCCAGGAAGCCCTGCAATGTCCCAGTGCTGTATCTGCCTCCCGTGTGCTGGATTAAAATTGCCTGCCAGCTGAGCTGCAAAATGGCTTTGAAACTAAACCATAAAGAGGGAATGTCTGAAATTTTGGAAAACAGTGCTGTGT
>NW_010171246.1:0-30291 GCF_000695765.1 Mesitornis unicolor
TGATGACATGGCTGCACTTTATGGAGGGGCTCGTCAGCAAAGATCACTGCAGAAGAGCAGATATGTTGCCAAAATAAATCAACATTTTTTGTCGCCGTGCATTTTATTGAAAAACAGTGTCATATAATGTGCAATTTGGTAAGAATCTCAGGCAGTTCTTTGGTCCATCTTCCTGTGCAAAGCAGGCCAAATTCTGAATCAAGTTACCCAGAGTCTTTTCCAGCGAAGTTCTGATTACCTCCAAGAGCTGAAGTTCCTCAGTCCTTCTGCATCCCTGTTTAATATCTGGCCATGCTGATGGTGAATTTTTTTTCCTAATGCATGGTTATAATTTCTTTTACAACAACACATGTTTGTTGTCCCTCATCCTTTCACTCTACATATCCAAGAACAATCTGTCTGTTTTTACTGTATAACCACTCACTTTTTTGTTGAAGATAGGAATAAGACAACCACATTTTAATTTTGTCTCTAGACTGGACAAACACCACTCTTTCAGCCCCTCTCCATACATCATTTGCTCCGAGCTATGTTGGAAGCTCTCCACTGGACTCACTCCAGAATGTCAATGTCTTTCTTGACACCAGGGAGCATCAAACTGGACACAGTGCTCCAGATGTGGGTGCCAAATGCAGGGAACGAATCACTTCCTTTTACCTGCTGGCTGCACTGTTATGAGTGCCTGTGCTGTTTGCCTTCATTCCCATAAATAAAAAAAAATAGATAAAGCAATGAAGGGATAAAGCATCTCCCCCAAGCTCAGGTGTGCTGCATCTCAACAAAGAGGAAGTCAGGCAAAAACACCAGGAGGCCTGCATGGATGAGCAAGGAGTTCCTGGACAGAGCAGATGCAAAAAGAAAGTCTACAGAGTCTTCAGAGGGTGGAAGCAAGCATAGGTAGCCTGGGAGGAATACAAAGAAGTTGTCTGAACAACCAGGGGTCATGTTACAAAAGCTAAAGGCCAGGTAGAAGTAAATCTCACCAGGGACATCAAGGGTAACAAGAAAAGCTTCTACAGGTACATCAGTGATAAAAGGAAGACCAGGAAAGACATGGGCCTTCCCCTGAAAGAAACAGGAGACCTGGTCATGTGGGATATGAAGAAGGCTGCCTTTTTTCCCTCAGTCTTCACCACCACAGGCTCTAGCCACACCACCTAAGTCACAGAAGGTAAAGTCAGGGGCTGGGAGAAGGAAGATCAACCCACTGTATGAGAAGAGCAGGGTGAAGACAATCTAAAGAACCTGAAGGTGCACAAGTCCATATGAACGTATAAGATCCATCTGCAGATCCTGAGGGAACAGGTGGATGAATTTGAAAAACCACTTTCCATCATATTTGAAAATTAATGGCAGTCCAGTGAATTTCCCACTGACTGGGAAAGATGAAAACATGGCCATGTGGTGACATACAGTGGGATTGAATGCACCCTCAGCAAGTTTGTGGATGACACCAAGCTGCATGGTGTGGCTGGACAGGCCAGTCTTTGAAATAAGGTGTGTCCCTTTTCTCTCTGTGTCACTCAAGGGGCAGTTTTAGGTCCAGAAACACCAAATGCAGATTCTAAACAGCTACACCCTTCTAGAAACTGCCATTCTGCTTGTCCTTCTGACACACTGGTGAAAGTTGCCATCTTGTTTACACAATGGCACATCTCCTCTTGGAGAAAGAAATGTCCTACGGTGAAGAATGCCTTCCAGCCTTGTGGCAAGGGCAATCACCTAAAGCATGAGTGGGGCAAATCAAACCTAAAGGAAGCTCAGATTCCAGCATCCTCGTTTTTTAGCACAGGTTCTGATTATAAAGTAGGGGTTAGATGTGTACAACTGCTTTTCTCCTGTTTAAATCATCTGTGAATGTTAGGTGTGCCAGCAGCTGTACTAGTCAATGCTAGTTGGACCCCCAGTGCTTATCAAATCATGTCCATTAGATGTCTTAGAGATACAAACATATTTGATTCTGGGTTTAAACAGAGAGATATACCCAGTTCTAAATTAGAAATAAACCTGGGTGTGAACAATAGAACAGTTTGAATTATGTAAGAAAGTCATACTGGAAAACTTATGAGATCTATTATGTCTGAATGAAAAAAATATTTTCCATGTTCTATTGTCCAAGAACTTAAGTGTATAAATTATAGTTAACTTCTTGTCTGATTTCATGCTTAAATTTTAGTGTGGCTGTCACCTTAAATCAACTGCACTGATATTTCCTTGACAATGGAAGAAACCTATTGCAGATGACTTAAATCTGAGAAGAAGTATGTCAGCAAATGGTGTATAAATACTGAATCATCCATTATTTATTCATATATTGATTGTGAAAGTAATTATATGGAAATTTAGAAACATAAGGTCAAGAATTTACATATCAAAGCTGGATATCGAAATGCAGTATAGTGAATTTTCAAGAAAATACCATATGTCCAGTAATAAAACACACCTGAGTTCCTGAGAAGTTAGACAAACAGGCAATTTTTTTATGTGTCATGTCATGACTTTTAGTTACCAAAATAAGCCAACTAAATGTTAACATATGCAAAAAACTCCTGCTACCATGTAGGTCCTCCACTTTACTATGTTTTTGTATTGTTTTGGGTTTTTTTAATTTTTTTTTTATTTTTTTCTCCCAGAGGATTAGGAGCAGTACATATATTTTTTTTTGTTTATTTTTCAGTTGGTTAGTTGATTTTTGCATTTTTACCAGGTTTACACAGGTATGAAGCCCACATGTATATTTTAACCTCACAGTATCATCTGAAAAATATTTTCATACAAATTTTTGGCCAGTATCATATACAGTAGTACATATAATTTGTTACAAACCTTTTTAATAGTCTGTTCTGTTGGCTGGCTCTAGCTATCTGGACTTTGTGCCAGAACAGATTGTTTACTTCACTAATCCATAAATAAACATGAGGAATCCCCAAGAAACATTTCCTGGCATTGCATCAGTGGCTAGTGGCTTTTAACACAACCACTTTTGAAAGCTTGCTTGCCATGAGCAGCCTACCCAACCATCGGCATGCTGTTTTTACCATAACCAAGCAGTGGTCAGGAATACCTCAGCATTCAGCAATTGCCCACACAATTTTACGGAAATTTGTCACCACAAAGAAATCTCTTCTACAGAAGCCTGCTACCTTTTTGTCTGCTTCTTAAGTGTGAGTAAATTAAGCTCTTACCTTTTTTGATATAAGAAGATGCCTTGCAGGCTGAAAGACAATCAGTGCTGTAAAGCAGAAATGGCAGATCCTTCATTATTGTAGCACAGAATTCCACAGGTAAGTCATGAAGCGAAAATACCAACATGATTTATCTTACAGTTATTAAATCCTTGCAGATACAGATGCATGCACCAGGACAGCAGGGCTGAAGTGGGACATGTGGACTGCAGGGACACTGTCCCTTTCTGCCAGCCACAGACATGCACTTACCATGAAGCTTTCTCTGGAGACAGGACAGCCCAGATTCAAGGACTCTTTTATAGAGTCTGGTCAGCACATGCTGCAGATGCCTCCTCTGTCTTTGGGCAAAGCATTTTTGGCAAACCTTGTTTTTGGCAAAGCATTGTCTGGCAAACCGAACGAACTGAAAACTGGAAAGTGATGTTACTAGATATAATTAGAAATTTTTGGTCTCTCACTAGCTATGTGAATAAATCCCCTATAAATAATACGAGAAGGTTCTTAAGCAGAGAATTTCAACTAATGCTGACTAGAGAGATGAGAATAACTACTAATAACTGTAGACCATAGATGCTCTATGAATCTGAGCTAAGGGAGCAGAGACAATCATTCACTGGGCAAGCATGGTGACATTTGGATGCATACCTTTTCTGAGGCCACCATAAGTCTGATGACAGCTGTCCTGTTACAGAACTCTCTGCTTACAGAACTTGGATGTGAGATGTGGATTTTACTGTTGTTTGCACTGCTTATCTTAATCAGATCATTAAATATTACTCTGCTTCACTTCTTTCATTTGTAGCATAATATAGCACAATTTATGAGGGAAAATAGTCACTTTGAACTGAACTAAGTTTTCATTAAGTTGTATTCCATCTCTGGATATAAATATAAAATGACATGCATTTGTGTATCTTCCAACATTCTGAAAATGAAAAATGAATTTTCAAAATTAAAAATGAGTTTAGAGGAAACATGACTGTGTTCAAGAGCCTTTGCTAATTTTTTTTTCCTTTGATTTAATCACTTTAGCATAAATTTTACTTTTTAGCATCCAAAGAGATCTCTGGAAATGAGATATATACAGTTTAAATTAATTTATTGAAAAATGCTTTCTTTATCTTAGTGGTGGTTAATTCTCTTTCAATCCCTAGTTCTTCCCATAATAGGAAAAATAAAATCAATAATTCCTTTCCACATAATAAGGCAAATAATACTACTCTATTTTATCTCTCCTTGTATGGAAATAATTATTTAGTTCTCACTATCTTTGACATTCTCCCCTATAATTTTCTAGTTCTACCTTCTCTCTCCAAAGATCTGAAGACATGCAGAGTTAATCCTGCACCTCCATAAATGAATACTGTTCAGTATTTGATAGTTAGGGTTGCTTTTCCTGTTTATATTACTTTGCACTTACCAACACTTTTTGCTAATGTAAGTATCACAAAATTCTTTCACAACTCTTAGTTTACTTTTTCTCAGTGACAATAATTTTGTGTCATTGGGGACATTCTTGAGATACCTAGATGTGCTTTCTCAAGGCCAGAAATATTTAAACCTTGGCTGACAGAGCTCTAACATGTAAGACTCAAATACGTGAAACTCCATGGGTAATGACAGGTTGTTTTACCATGCCTTTATTGAGGGACGTGGTCAGGATGGAATAGAAATTCTGTTAGAGGAAAAAACCAGGAGGACTGTGTGAATGAATAAGAAGCTCATGACAAAACTCAAGACAAAAAAAAGTAGCATACAGAGAGTGGAAGCAAGGACAAGTAACGTGGAAGGAATATAGAGACATTGAACATGCAGGGTTGAGGTTTGGAAAGCCAAAGCCTAAATGGGATTGAATCTGGCCAAAGATGTCAAAGACAGCAAGAAGGTTTTCTCTAAGTACTTAGGTGACAAAAGAAAGACTGAGGAAAATGTGAGTCCATTGCTAGAGGTCAGGGGCCCTGGTGACATATGACATAGAAAAGGTTCAGGTACTGAATGCTCCTAGTAACATCTTCAGGAATCCTAGGCCCCAGGAAGCAGGGACAACATCTAGAGCAAGGCGGATATACCCTTGGAGGAAGAGGATCAAGTCAGGGAATACTTAAGCAAACTGGACATACAAAAGTCCTGGGGCCCTGAAGGGATACACTCACAAGTTCTGAGGGAGATGGCTGGTATGATTGTGAGGTCACTCTTGATAATCTTTGATCAATCATGATGATTAGCATAAGTGTCTGAAGGCTGGAGGAAAGCAAATGTCACTCCTATCTTCAAGAAAGGAAAGAAGGAGAGCCCAGGTAACTACAGTCCCACATGTTGATCCTTGGGAAAGTGGTGGAGCAACTAATCCTGGAAATCATTTTCAAGCACCTCAAGGACAAGAAAATCATCAGGAATATTCAGCATAGCTTCACCAAAGGGAAGTCATGCTTGATCAACCTTATCACCTTCTGTGATGAAATGGCTGGCCTGGTAGATGAGACCAGAGCAGTGAATATTGTTGACCTTGTCTTCAGGAAGGCTTTTGACACTGTCTCTCATAAGATCCTCATAGGGAAGCTGCTGAAGTGTGGGCTGGATGAACAGACAGATAAGTGGATTGAAAACTGGCTGAATGGTCAGGCTTAGAGGGTGGTGACAAGTGGCACAAAGCCTAGTTGGTGACCAATAACTAGCAGTGTACCCTGGGGGTCAATGCTAGGTCCTGTCCTGTTTGACATCTTCATTAATGATCTAGAAGATGCAGTAGAGTGCACCAAGTGCATCAAGTTCACTGATAACACACAACTGTGAGGAGTGATTGATATGCCAGAGGGGTCAGGCTGCACTCCAGAGGGAACTTCACAAGCTGGAGAAATGGCCTCACAGGAATCTCATGTAGTTCAACAACATGACTGCACCTGGGGAAAAGGAACAATCTGAGGTACTAGTATTTTCCAGGAGTGACCCAGCTGAAAAGCAGCTTTGCACAAGAGGACCTGGAGGTTCTGGTAGACACCAAGTTGAACATGAGCTAGCAATGTGACTGTGCTGCAAAGAAGGCTAACAGTGTCCTAGGCTGGATAAGGAGAAGTGTTGCCAGCAGGTTGAGGGAGGTAATCTTTCCTCTCTGCTTAGCACTGGTGAGGTCACGCATGGAGTACTTGTTGAGTTCTGGGCTCCACAGTACGAGAAAGACATGGACATACTGGAAAGAGTCCAGCAAAGTGTCACTAGGGTGACTAATGGACAGGACCATCTTTCCTATGAAGAAAGGCTGAGAGAGCTGGGACTCAGGGAGCCTGGAGAAGAGACGGGTCAAGGCGATTTCATCAAAGTATATAAATACTTGGAGGGAGAGTATAAAGAAGACAGACCCCCTCTCTTTTCAGTCGTGCCCAGTGACAAGGATAAGAGGCAGCGGCTACAAACAGCAACACAGTAGGCTCCATCAGAAAGTTAGGAAACACTTTTTCCCTGTGTGCATGACCAAGCATTGGTTGCCCAGAGAGGTAATGGAGTCTCTACCTTTAGAGATAGTAAAAAGACATCTGGACATGGTTCTGTGCAGCTTCTAGGCATCCAGTTAACCAGCTTTAGGTGGGCCCTGCTTGAGCAGTGGGGTTGGACCAGATGACCTCCAGAAGTCCCTTCCAACCTCAGCCATTCTGTAATTCTCTAATTCTGTGAATGATTCTAGGAAAATGAGTTTTAACACCTGACAAGTTGGTTAAATCTGTAAAAGCTCATTTTGTGGAAACAGGGATATATATAAAAAGCAAGGGCCTTTTCCTTACAGAGGAAAGCTATGCTTCATAGAAGTGGGTTTCTTTGAAGAAATACATAAGTACATAGAGCAATAAATCTATTTGAAATTGTGAGGCTGGATCATAGAATCATAAAATGTATTGGGTTGGAAGGGACCTTTAAAGATCATGTAGTACAATCCCCTGCAGTAAGCAGGGACATTGTTACCAGATCAGGTTGCTCAGAGCCCCATGAAGTCTGACCTTGAATATCTCCAGGGATGGGGCCTCCCCCACCCCTCTGGGCAACCTGGTCCAGTGAACTACCACCCTCATATTGAAAAACTTTTTCTTAATATCCAACCTAAATCTACCCTTTTCTAGTTTAAAACCATTACCCCTTATCCTATTGCTACATGCCCTAGTGAACAGCTCTTCCCCAGATTTCTTATAGGCACCTTTCAGGTGTTGGAAGTTCACTGTAAGGTCCCCCCAGAGCTTTCTCTTCTCCAGGCTAAACAACCCAAACTCTTACAGCCTACCTTCATAGGAGAAGTGCTCCAGCCCTTTGATCATCTTTGTGGCCCTTCTCTGGACCCACTCCAGCACTTCAATGTCCTCCTCGTGTTGGGGACTCCAAAACTGGATCCATTACTCCAGGTGGGGTCTCACCAGAGCAGAGTAGAGGGCCAGAATCACTTCCCTCGATCTGCTGGCCATGCTTCTTTTGATGCAGCCCAGGATATGATTGCTCTTCTGGGCTGCAGATGCACGTTGGTGGCTCGTGTCCAGCTTCTTATCTACTAACACCCCCAAGTCCTTTTCCTCAGGGCTGCTTTCAGCACATCATCTCCTAGCTTGTATTGGTAAAGAGGATTGTTCTGACCCAGGTGCAGGACCCTGCACTTGGCCTTTGGATAACGTTTTCAATGAAGTTCCTCATCATAATCAGTTAAAGAAAGATACCGTCACGGGAAAAGAGAAAAAGTTATTCTCAGAATTTATCATATGTAAAATGTAGGAAACAATGGATATAATTAAAATTATAAAATCTAATAGAGCTGGTTTCCGCAGCAGAGAAACATTTTCAGTAGACTCTCATAGCAAGGTGTACTGGAAGATGTGTTGTTATAAACTTATTTATAAATGATAGGAAAATAGTGAAATAAAAAATTTTGTTATGACAGGAGTATTCAAGATACCAATAAATAAAGATTATGGTTGATTCACTTGACATATAGCTGAGTGAAGTGGCCTTCAGTGCCCTTCCACAACTGTCCAGTTTGGGGAAATTTGGTGCCAGGCCAAGTAAGGAGTTGTCAGATGTAGATGTCCTCAAGAAAACTGCTGTACTCAAGAGTATCTGACACATTTTCCAGTGCATCCAATACTGTTGTTCTTAGCTGTGTCATGATGGAGAAAAAGTGGTAATACCACTGCAGCTGGACTGCTTAAGTTTCATGCTCTACTAATTCATTTGTTTATTTCTCTGACATTACACAGAGCCTCTCTCCATGGAACAATGCTTGGTGACAGTTGCTTTGACTGCTGAGCAGTTCAGCCAGCCATGACTGGTCTTACTGAGATTTGAATGATGCTTGTCCAGTCTACCAGAGTTGGCAAAAAGCAGTTTGAGCTTTTTCTCATTTTGCGTACTTGGACATTCACTGTCGAGTGTTCACCAGCATCGATGCAAACATTGCTCAATTATTAACTTCAAAGAATAAGTGCAGTTTTTCAGATCCCTTTGACTCAGAATTTGATCTAAATGCATGGGGATTTAAATGTTTTTCACTTCTTACAGCAGCCTGGCTTTATTGCCCATGGGCATCTTGCATAACCTAAAAGACTCAATGCCATTCTTGTTCCTCAGCATGAACTACATGGTTAGAAAGTAACAAAAATGTCTCTCTTAGCATCTTGACACCTTATCCAGTCATCATTCCAGGGCCAGAGAAGAGGACACAAGAGGCTAGCTCTCATTAGTGAGGGAGGTAGGGAACAATAGCTTCATTCTCCTCATGTAAAGATAAGGTTGAGTGCTTATGGATAAGGATGAGGGGGAAGGCCAACAAGGCAGATATTCTGCTGGGAGTCTTTTATAGACCACTGTAACAGGATGAAGAGGCAGTTGAAGCATTCTACAAGCATTTAGCAGAAGCTTCACAATTACTAGCATTTGTTCTTCTTGGGGAGTTCAACTTACCAGATGTTTGCTGGAAATGCAACACAGCAGAGGGGAAACAGTCTAGGAGGTTCCTGGATGATATGGAAGATAAGTTCCTCACACAGCTGGTAAGTGAGCCTACCAAGGGAGGTGCCTCAATTTACCTGCTGTTTACAAACAGAGAAGGACTGGTGGGAGATGGGAAGGCCTGCTTGAGCTTAGCAACCATGAAATTATAGAGTTCTTAATTCTTGGTGAAGTAACAAGGGGGGAGAACAGCAAAGCCAGCCATGGACTTCCAGAGGTCAGACTTTGACCTGTTCAGGACACTGGTTGAAAGAGTCACTTAAGAGACAGTCCTGAAGAGCAGAGGGGTCCAGGAAGGGTGGGCTTTCTTTAAGAAGAAAATCTTAAAGGCATAGGAGCAGGCTGTCCCCATGTGCTGTAAGATGAACCAGCAGGGGGACGACAGGCCTGGCTGAGCAGGGAGCTTTTTCTGGAACTCAGGATAAAAGGGAGAGTATACCATTTTTGGAAGAAGGGGCAGGCAACACAAGGAGAGTACAGGGAACTTGTATGAAGGGAGAAAATTATAAAAACAAGAGCCCAGCAACAACTCAATCTGGCCACTGTCATAAGAGATAACAAAAAATGTTTTTGCATATACGTTAGCAACAAAAAGAAAACCAAGGAGAATCTCCATCCTCTATTTCATGCAATGGGAAACTTTGCCAGCAAAGATGAGGAAAAGAGTGAGGTACTTACTGCCTTCTTTGCCTCAATCTTTAATGGTCAGACCAGCTATCCCCAAGGTATTTAGCCCCCTGAACTGGTAGACAGGGACAGAGAGCAGAATAAACCCCCATAATCCAAAAAGAAGCACCTACTGTGCCACCTGGACACTTACATGTCTATGGGGCTGGATGGGATCCTCCCAAGAGTACTGAGGGATGCCAATGTGATACAGTCTACAAGAAGGGCCAGAAGGAGGATCTGGGGAACTACGGGCCTGTCAGCCTGACCTTGCTACTGGGAAAGATTATGGTGCGGTTCATCTTAAATGTGCTCACATGGCACAAGCAGGACAACCAGGGGATCAGGCTTAGCCAGCATTCATTCATGAAAGGCAGGTCCTGCCTAACCAACCTGAACTCCTTCTATGACTAGGTGACCCACCTAGTGGATGAGGGAAAGGCTGTGAGTGTTCTCTACCTGTACTTTAGTAAAACTTTTGACACAGTCTCTCACAGCATTCTCCTAGAGAGGCTGGCAGTTCATGGCTTAGGCAGATTTACTCTTCGCTGGCTAAAAAACTAGCTGAATGGTCGCACACAGAGAGATGCGGTGAATGGAATTAAATCTAGCTGGTGGCCAGTCACAAGTAGTGTTCCTCAGGGAACTGTGGTATAAGTTAACTTAATAAGTTAGATACTTACAGTTTTGTTTAACATCTTTATCAATGACATGGATGAAGGGACTGAATGGTCCTTCCATAATTTTGCAGATGACACAAAATTGGGTGTGAGTGTTGATCTGCTTGAGGGTAGACAGCCTCTACAGAGGGACATGGACAGTCTGGATCAATGGGCTGAGGCCAGTTGTATGAGGTTCAACAAAGCCAAGTGCTGTGTTCTGCACTTTGGTCACAACAACCCCATGTAACTCTACATGCTTGGGGATGAGTGGTTGTAAAGCTGCCCAGCAGAAAAGAACCTAGAGGTACTGGTCAACAGCTGAACATGAGCCATCAGCATGCCTAGGTGGCTAACAAGGACAACTGTATCCTGGCTTGTATCAGAAACTATATAGCCAGCAGGACCAGAGCACCAAAAATTCTCCTGTACTTGGCACTGGTGAGGCCACACATTGAATACTGTGTTCAGTTTTTTGCCCCTCACTAAAAGAAACATATAGAGGGGCTGAAGCGTGTCCAGAGAAGGGGAATGAAGCTGGTGAGGGGTCTGAAGCACAATAATTATGGGGAGTAGCTGTGGAAACTGGGGTTGTTTAGTCTGGAGAAGAGGAGGCTGAGAGGAGACTTTATTGCCCTCTACAACTCCATGAAATGAGATTGTAGTGAGGTGGCTGTTGGTCTCTTCTCCCAAGTAATCAGAGATAGGACAAGAGGAAATGACCTCAAGTTGCACCAGGAGAGCGTTAGATTGGATATTAGGAAAATTTTCTTTACTGGAAGAGTGGTCAAGCATTGGAATAAGCTGCCAAGGAAAATTCTGGAGTCACTATCTCTGGAGGTGTTAAAAAAATGCGTAGACATGGCACTTCCAGAAATAGTTTAGTGAGCATGGTGGTTAGACTTGATGATCTCAGAGGTCTTTTCCAGCCTTAATGATTCTATGATTCTATGTTTTGCAGAGAAGACCTAGAGAGACTTCACAATGGCTGAGAGACAGAAAGAACGGTTGCTTGAATAGTTTTGGCAAACGGTGTCATGCAGACTGAAATAAACATTATGAATAAGAGGGATTCTCATTACTGGTGTTCTGAGGTTCAAGCTACCTAGAACTGCTTCTTCTCAAGCAAAAGGAAACCCATCAGCTGTGCCCTTGAAAGCCACAGAGAAAGTACAAACGTTTCCAGCACAGTAATATAGCAAAATAGTCTCCTACTGCATGGCAATCGCACGGCAATTGCACCATTTCAGCTATTAATGCTATATGCTGCTGTTGTGATTTAGGTCCAGTGGATATCTGAGCACCACGATGCCCCAAAAAGGACTAGTCAAAATAAGGACTGGGAGAGCTTCTCACCACTTAGAAAGGTCACAGGCAAAAGACAGACTCATTATAAGGAATAAAAACAAAACAATTTTAATTTGTTACCAACATCAGAGTAGAACAATGAGAGATACAACAAGATCTTAAAGTCTAAACACCTTTCCTCCACCCCTCCCTTCTTCCCGGGCTCAGCTTTAGTTCCAGGTTTCTTCACCTTACCCCTCCCCCTTTGCCTTGAGGTGCAGGGGGATGGGAGTAGGGGGTTGCAGTTGGTTTTCACGCCATGTGCTTTTCAGGAGTAGGAAAAAACTCAGCCCAATGTCTCTCTTTGCTTCCACGTGGCCCTCAAAAGTCCAATCTGGGTCTGCCCACAGCTGCAGTTTCCCTCACACATGAACTGCTCCAGCACACACTGCCTGGAGTCACGGTTTCTTCAGGGGCAGCCACTGCTCAGGTGGCCCTGCTCCACCAGTGAACTCTGTGGGCTGCAGACCAGTGTACCCGGCTCTCGCCATGGGTTGCAAAAGGAGAACCTGGGCTCTGCGTCCTTCTCCTCCCTCTCCTTTCTTTCTTTCCTTCAACCGACTTTGGTGTTCTTCAAAAGTTGTTCTCCTCAGGCCCCACTCTTTTCTCCACTGCAGGTCTCTTCTGATTGTTCTGGTGTTCCCAGCTCTCTCTCTGTTTTTCTCAGGATGGAGCTGCAGCAGGGCTTAAGCTTAAGTTGCAGTCGGGGCTGGCCAAGCCCAGCTGGGCAAGGGCAGGGCTGCACCACCCGCACCTGGGGCCATGCTGGTCAGGGCCAGTGCCAGAGAGAGAGAGGAAATGCCCTGCACCACCCTTAAATACATCAATTCGCAGGGACACTGATTGGCTTGGCCCTGGTCAGAGGTGGGTCTGACAAAGGAAAAGGGGGAGCTTTTCAGGTAGCTTCTTAAAGGGGCATCTCCATAGCCCTTCCTCCGTTACCAAAGACACAACCAAAACCCCCTCACAGAATACCCAATATAGCTGCCATCAACACTCACTCCTTGTAGTGCTCTCTGATATATCATTCATCCAATCTACACAGGAAAAGTTAAATTTACCATTGCTACAGTGTTTCCTGCCTTGCAACTTTTTGTTCCCCCTTAGGGTGTTATAGTTGTCACGGTTTTGGTTAGATGAATCGTATACCACATTTTTCTGCTTTCATTTGCAATTTCAATCCAAAGGAATTTTCTGCTACTTGTTAACCTGTATTTTCTCCAGAGAATGTAATTATAGTCTTTTGTTTCATGCTTCCCTGGTATTACATGCTATGCCAGTGCAGGATCCTTTATTTTTCCTGTCTTTTGCAAAAGTCCAAGAATCCCTAAGGCCTCATATATGAAGGACTAAAGCCTACAGTTATTTATGCTTGAAAAAGTGTGGCTTTCTCTTTTTCTCCTAGGAAGATTCAGTCAGATGATTCAGCATAGAGCTGTTATAGCCACTATCTGTCACTATCTCTTTACTTCCCCATTGCATACTTAGATATTGCTAAGATAATTCTGACAGCCTACTGAGCCACTGGAACAGCTTACTGCTGATGAATAAAGGAGATTTTGTTCTCATTGTTCTTTCCCTTGCTCTTAATTTTTGTTCAGTTCTGGAAGGGGAGGAGCTGGAGAGAAGTAGGATCTCCCACCATATGCAGACCCAATTTGCCATTTCAAATCACCTCTTCTTGAGGACCTGCTTCTTTAGGTTCAGCTAAAGTTTTAGTGTTTATTGACAACTGTCACTGTCAACTTTAAGTAGCTAAGTAAGGCTGAAAGACCAAGTCATTTGGTCTTTCATTTGTGGGAGCTCCCACTGAAACAGCAAGCATTTAGGCTTTTTTCTAAACTTACTTAAAAAGAAAAAAAAAGTCTAAATTTTATCACTTGAAACTGATACATTCATTTGAGTAATGTTTCCTTTCATCTTTCAAACCTGTTAAATGGAGTGGTTAAAATCTGTTAAGTTTTTAAGTGGAGCCTGTACTGTTACAACAACGAAATGTAACTACCACTGTGTTCCTGTTTCCACACTTGTATAGTGCAATTGAGTACAGTGGGATAGTACTGGGGAAGCACTGACTTACCACGTTTATAAAATGTACCTAGGTAAAGGGTGACCAAGCAGTGTATTTGCACTGTGTTATGGAAAATATCTAATGAATGAAACAAACTTGGAAGCAAAAAGAAAAATTAAGTGGGTCCTGCCAACCATTATTTTTCTGCCATTCTTGTTTCCATCCATCTCTGCAGAGCTAGAGTCCATCAATACTGGAAGCAAAACACAGCACAGCTGAAAGAGTAGAGGCAGATTGAAAGTCATCTCTGGATACAGACTGTCTTGCACAGCAATGCAGCTTGGGCAAAGCACTGGAGTGCTGATGTTCCCCATGGAGGAGAGGCCATTCAGGTGTGCTGAAAATAAATCCTTTTTGAGAAGAGAATCACAGACTTACAGAATGATGGAGTGGCTAAGGTTGGAAGTGGCCTTTGGAAGTCATCTGCTCCAACTGCACCACCCCCTCCCCTTTGCTCAAGGAGGGCCACCTAGAGACAGATCTGGCAGCTGCCTCAAATTCTGCCACACCTTATGATACCACTGCTTCTCTTCCATGTTCTGTGATTATTGAAAAGAGTCTGAGAGAGAAAGGCCATATTTTAATGCAGTTTGACTCATAGAAGTAAGTGGAAATGTCTCAGTAATGCCTATCTCTGACCTGTACAACTACCCTATCACATCTGAATCTCATGGTTGTTCATATTATGGGAATGAACATAAGAATAGCTCTATCAAGATCTTCCTAGCCCAGAATCTCATCTCTGACACTTGCCAAGAGAAGATTCCCAGTTAGAATTTGTGATCACAGCAAGTGTGTAGTGGTCTTGCTGAGAATACTCCCACAGCCTCTCTGGTTTGTTGCTTGGAGTCTTTCTGAGCCAGCAATACTGTCTTTATATTTTACATCTAAAACTAATTTTTATTCTATGAATTTGCCCTTTTCCTGGAGTTGAGTATCTGTACACAAGAGGGACACATTGTATGTCACTCTGGAGCAAAATCTAATGTATTCCATAGCAAAAGTTCTCTATTTTGTGAGCGGGGGTAAGGAGGAGGGAGCAGGCAAAGAAAAACAGAGTTATACAATTTAAGCATGGTAAAGAACTGAAAAGTTAAGATTATGTCTGGAAGCATTACTGTTTTAAATCTCCCAGAAGACCCAGTGGTTGTCGACACTAAGCTGCTGCCACTAAAGGTATGATGGGCTAGTGCCCATGGGAATGTCTTCAGCCAGCCATGGAAGTGGAGCTCTGATGGAATCCACGGATGAGGTATTTTGAAAAATTCTTGCCCTAGAAATCATATCATGGAATTATCACTGCACCAAGTTCACAAAGTTACTTCTGCAAGTCTGAGGCCTACAGATATGTCTTAAATAAAAAAGAAAGAAAGAAGAAAAAAGGAGAGCAGGTAACTGAGCTTCCTGCTCTAAGTGACAAAAAGAAAACATAAAGAATAAAGTTACAGATGAGATTAAATACGGTAATTATTTTGGGGCAAAAATGCATGGAATTGAGAATCATTACATATTCAGAGATGTTGACACTGAGATTATATTTGCAAGATAGTGGAATAAGTTAAAGTCAAGAAATTCAGAATACCAGACATGGGCACATTACCTCCATCTTGAAATGAGGCCATGTAAAAATTTTGTGATTCTTAAGGTACTAATCTGACTACTGTCTCTGGGATAAGAAAGTAGATAACTTTTACTGTTTCCCAGGTACTGAGATGATCACACTCACTGTGTCTTGGAGAGTATATTGACATAAATAAGGCACAAAAAGCTTCCTAGAAGAAGGAATATGTGTGCACTGAAGGCTAAAATGAGAGCCGGAATGAAAACTTGACATTTGATCCATTTCACCTGTGCTACACTGGGGTAAATACTACCCTCCTATATCAGTTCTGAGGTAGGATGAGAGCTCATCAGCCGGAATATCTGAAAGAGAGTGTTCAGAGCATCAGTGCACATCACAGGAGTGCCGCAGGCTTCACAAAAAGGCAAGATGATGCTAAGTGCATCAGCTGATGTTTGGAAACTGCTGGGGTAGCAGTAGTGACACCCTTATGACACCTACTCAGAAATACTCTGCACAGTCTCAGCCAAACCTACTGGAAAGACAAGACATCCTTGAGCTTCAACTAAATCCATAGAGAAGCCGCTCACCAGATGCCTGCTCAGCTCCAAACCTGGGGCAATGTGCTGCAGGGTCACCATGTCTGCCCAGAGGCCACATGTCCATGTGACTGTACTTGCTCCTGTCCCTGTCTGATACAGCACTTTACTGTCCCCTCAACACCCCCAAAGGCAGTTGAACATGTCTCAGGCCTGCCATGAGTTGCAGTCATTCAGCTCTTCCTCTCTTCATGATATGCCAGCAGAGTGTCCCTCCTCCAGAGCTGTTCCTTTGCTTCTAGGCCTTGGACAGTGCCCAAAAGGCACCACCCACTTGCTTTCAGATGAGACAGATCCTTACAGAGCAATCCTGTGGGGTGTGGCTTCCCTGCGCTCCCTGTCTCATGCACTTCACGTTGATGACTTGCCAAATTCAAAACGAAGAGCAGCCTGGAGCCAGTGTCACCAGGCACAGCATGAGCTGCCTTGCCCAAACAAGAAGAGGGTCCCAGCTAGCCTTGGCTCCAGCAGTTTTCCATCTACCCTATGAATGCACAGAGTGCTTTGCCTCCCAGGTGCATGCTCTGCCCCGAGGCACAAGCAGTGGCTGCCTCTGATGCTGCCTGTGCTCGCTGCCTGCCCATGCAAACCAAGAGGTGTCCTCTCTCCCAGGGACCAAGGCCTGCTCTGGCTTCGGAGCAGCAGCATCTGGACTCCAGGCTCTCCGTGGCATGGCCTTTTTACCAGGTACTGATCCCAGGGTAGACCTACTTGCCTTGCCGCTGCATGTCAGCTGGTGGCGACAGACAGATCAGAACCTGGGAGTCGCTCTTGTGTGGCTCAAAGGCAGCCCAGAGCAGTATCTCTCTGGCAGTGGCTGAGAGCCTCACTGGTGTCTGAGACAGTGTGGCAATGTGTAGTGGTGCCTGCGCGCACATTCTACAACTTCTACTGCCTTGGACCAAATACCCTCCTATCTTTCCTGCTACCTGCACTGTCACTGTGTGCAAATGAATCTGAATTTCACTCAGGAAATTACATTCTACTGTGTTTTTTCCTTTGAGTGCTCATTCTTTTGTCTGGAGCTCAGAAAGGTCCCAAATGAACAAATTTGACTGTTCTATGTCAAAAGATTTTACCAATCGTTCGGTTATATTGGACTAGACACTATTCACAAGCACGCCATTTTGATCGATTCCTCTCTCTTTTACTTGATCCATTTTCTTTCAATCAAGCTTCCTCCTTGTCAGCACTAACAAGTGGCTAATACAGAAAAGGAACAGTGAGGTCTGTGCCATCCTAGCCAGCTCAACCAAATGAACTTTCCAAATATGCTTGTCATTCACTTGTTATCTCAGACACTGTCAGAACATTTTGAGCAGGCCCTGCAGCTCTGCCAGTTGAATGGAGTCAGCTCCTTTCCCAACAATCACTTCCCACACTCCTTTCCCCACTTCACGGTGCTCAATATCTGACTGTTTTCTATCTTAATAGCAGTTCCCCAGCTGGCTTTGTTCCAGACCCTAGCTGTTCTAGTCTAGCTAGATCGGAAATGCCACAGTTGGATGCCTTATCTGAGAAAGATGACAAGCTACTCTGTCTTAGCCTGCCTTTGACAAACTGCCTTTTATCCACTTTTCCGTGTAGCACAGACTCTGTTGCTCTTGCTGAAGGACAGGGCACGTTCCTCTACCCTCTGGACAGTCATTTGTTCCCCAGCCCTTGCCATTCCTAGGCCTTCTCTAGCCCATGCATGGTGTATGCATGGTATAAGAAGCCAGCTCTGGAAAAGCTTCCTGAATATTTTTTTAATTAAGTTGGAATGCATTTAAGTGCCTTTTCACCCCTTGATATTTTATGGAGAATTGAAAAATGAAGCTAACTGCAATACCTGGTAAAAACCAGTAGTTTTGTAAAGAGGATTCTTTCATACTGGGCAGGTGTCACCTCAAGGTATGGATCCACTAGAACAAAAATTCTCCCCATATTGTCATCTGGCCCCACAGAATGTTGAATTTTGGCTTGGCTACTGTAATGGCCACGATAGGTCCCAACAGGAGCACTGCACTTCAGGCGCTCAGCAAAAGCAGTTTTCAGTGGGCAGCACTTAGGTCCTCTCATGATTCACAGAAGCATTGAAGGCTGGCGTGGCTGGTGGGAGTATCTTCTCCAACCTCGCTGAGATTTTCTTGTCATTCTGGATCATTTAGGCAATCTGCTGTAAATTCGAATCAGAATGGGATTCAGCCAGAATAGGGGATGTAGGGAAAATTCTGTTCTTTTGTCTACAGGCAGGCAGAGAGATTTGGCAACAGAAAGGAATTACCTTTGTTATCATGAAAGTTTACCTATATTTTTGATAAGCGGCTTTCACTATATATGTCTGATGTTTGGACTTCCTAAATATAACTCCTGGCCCTGAGAAAACTCCAAGGGATTGAATGTGATTAATCTTTAAGTTTATCAGGGATTGGTGAACAGTAGTATTTTGTTTAGATGAGAAGCAGTTATTATGACTTGCTAGGGGAGGAACCATGTATGTATGTATAAGTTAGGGGTTGATATATTGTGTGAGGGAGAGATTAAGGTGTTTGTGTTTAGTGTGTATGCAAAAGAGATTGTATCCTGAAGGAAGAAGTATAATATTTAAGGATATCCTGGGCAGGGTAAGCACTTTTCAGTAGTACATCTTCAGTGCACTGTTCTTTGTAATGTAAGGTTTGATCTTGCCTGAGCCATATATTTGCATACGCTGCATTATCACTCATTTCCCATCCTTGGTGACAAAGCCGTTGGTAGAAGGTTGTTGAAGTGACAATGCCTGTTTTGGTAACTCCATATGATTCAGAGAAGGAGAGAATGCATGTTATCACCATCACATTGTGGTACTTGGCAATCACAGGGGCTGCAGACATTCTGAGAGGAAGCTGATGTTGACCTTTCTCTGGAATAGGTGTATCAGACAATACAAAGCAACATTATCATAAACCTAGCTATTCTAACTAGTTGCATCATCCATTAATTTTCTATAATGAACAAGCTAAGATAATAAAAGGCCTTTCAATTATTTATAAGAACAAAATGACACTGCTGCAAATGCAGGAATATATCCCATAGCAGGGGAATCCTTTCTAGGTGAAGCTCCTGACAGACTCATACAGACCACAGGAAAAAGCATGGTATGCTAGATATCAGCCACCAGCAGGCTTATGATGAACTTGCTCATCCAGTTAGTTTAACACAGGTTGTTGTGAGTGAGATGTTTCTAGGTTCCAGAGGAGAATTTACATTTTCATGGAGAGTACCTTGTGTTGCTAATAGCAGGTTTGTAGTCTCGCTAATTGACACTTTTCCTTAATAACAAAGGTGTGAGTTGTGTTGCTGCTGGCAACCAGGACATTAAGGCCTCTTCTGACCTGGCATTAGGCCACTGCACAAAGGGTGGCCTAGAATCAAATCCTCAGTGTCATTTGCTCTCTATGGAAAGCAGTAGATAAGTAGGCAGCAAGGTGATACAAGAAGTGCTAAGCAGAAGCTAGGTTTTGTTTTGGAAATAGTCCCTTTTACAGTGAATGGTGATAGTCTCATAAATTAAGTGTTGGAAAAGTCATGTATGCACAGTGTGCAGTAAAGATCAAGGCTGTGGAAATCCAGAGAGCTGTGGAACAGTTGTCATATGACTGTGTCCTGCAACCCATGCACAGAAGGGACAGTGTACCATGACCAGAAGCCACTGCTCAAGAGCCACAGTAGTGGTGCTACCAAGGCTGCAACACATGTTCCTGTGCCCAAAACATGTTCTCTTGGGTACAAAGACAATGTAGATCTTTCTGCTGAGCAACCACTCTGAGGAGTGAAAGATCATCTAGGTGCAGAACTGGGCCATAGGCTGTCAGGATACATCTTGTGTCTCCCAGAGAAGCTGCAGTTTAACACTGCCAACTCTTAAATGAGATGCTGTTTTATGTGTGTCAGATGGCACAGGAAAATGTATGTGTTGTTCCTTCATGTAACAGCTGACAAAGAAATGCAGAAAGGCATATTTGTGTTATTAACATTGAAAGTACGTTTACTTGCTGCTGGTCACTCCATATCTACCCATGACACAATCTATTTATCTTCCCTTTCTCCACAGGACTGTTAATTTTATAGATGTCTATCACATCCTGCATCAAGCACCTCTTCTTCCCTCTGAAGATGTCTTTCTATGGGAGCAGTTCTCTGTTTCTGATACTGCTTGAGACCCTTCACTGCACCTCTTTGGGATCTGGTTACCAAAACTAAATTCAGTATTCAAGCTTTGGGTACATGACATAATGATACATTCTGATCTGTCATCAGAGTCTTTCATAAAAACTCCTATTTTTCCATCTGTGCTGTCAATCTGCTTTTGGACTGACAATTCAGAGAACCATAAAAAATATACCAAGATCTTTATAATGAATAAACAATTTTTTGGGACGTGGAGAAATGATTGGTTTATAAATGTTAAATACCACTAACCTGATTTCAACCAACCTCTTAGAAAGTCATTCAATTATTCTGTGTCTTGACATTCCATGGAGTTTTAGTGCCACAAGCAGATCTTACGGTAATTTTGTCATTTTTTTACCAGGCCATTTACGCATATGTTGAACTGCACAGGTTCTAACTCACATCTCTGCGAGACTGCTGGTGGCTTCCCACCTCAGTTAAGCATTTATTTCCACATTTCATGTCCTGTCTTTTAATTCACAAAGTAGATATTTCTTTCCAGTCAAAGCAACTTTTGCTCATGTCATGTGGGAGCATGCGTATACTTTTCAAAATCTCATCATACTATATTGACTATATCATTCTCATCCATGTCCCCATTTATTCTATTGAAGTCAAATGTATTGAGAGATACAGCTTTCACTTTCAAATTCCATTATTATTGTGGTTTCTACCAGTTCATCTTATGCAGATGTCAGACTAACAGATCTATTTCCCCACAGTCAGGAAAGTTTTAAAAGACTTATACTACCGGTACAAAGTTTTATTTCCTTGATACTCAGCATGACTTAAACAACAGGTCACTTCTACAACAATTCAATCTGTTTGGAGGTGGTGTTTTTTTTTTATATTCCTGGGTATATAAAATTTGCTGTAACAGATGTGTTACCACTCAACATATTTTCACCTACAACTTAAAGTATGCGATGGAGATCTTAAATTAACAGAGTTCATTGTATTTTTCTCTACTAGTAGATGTTCTTTCTGGAAACTTCCTTACTTCTGAAATAAAAAGAAGCACAAATTGTTTTGCTTTTCTGCTCATTTTCTTTTAGTGCTCATTTTCTACTTAAGTTGTTACTGTTTCTTCTGCTCATAAAATGCTTATAATAGACATATATGTATATATATGTCTAGACACATATTGATGCTTGAGATGAGACCAATTGGATAATCTTTCAGAACCTTTTCTTACATTGGAACAGATTAGTTTCAATGATGCAGTTAATAGGATCACTCTTCAGTGTTAGCTTTTGTCACTTTCAAGGTTAAATCTGGAAGATGTCAGAAATATTGTAGCAAATACTGAAACACTCAGATGTGCAGAGATATATCTGCTATGCAATAAGCTACATTAAAAAGCTCACAGGTAACACAGACAAACATACCAACATTTGCAGTTTGTACTTGAGTTTTGTACTTCTTTGGATTATCTGATACACCAGATTATTTTATTCAAAAATGTTCCCCATGGGATTTGCAGCTTGCAAGTGCTGCTGTTAGCCACACTCTCAGAATGAGCAGGGCATGTTGGAAGGATCAGTGCATGCTGTGGACCCTGATTAACTATCTGACACAGAATGCCCAGTCTCTGCTGCAGCAGTGTTTCTGCTGCCCTCTGTGTAAAATGAGAGCCACCAGAAATGCTAGCACAAGTCAAAAAGAAATGCTGATGCTCTAATCTACTAGAGCAAAACTTCTTATCTCTACCCTTCTGCTAAGATGCAGCTGAGTACTGGACCATGGCAATGGTAAGGACATACTTTGCATATAAAAACCAGTAAGAATTAGGTCATATTAAGAAAGAAATTGAGGAAATAATTTTGTATTTCTTTCAGGCTGTTTCTGTGCCAGACTGTGGCTGACACAAAGTGTTGCCTGGTAGGAAAAAGTGTTTCAGACTTCTGCTCTGGCAACTCTATTAGAGAATTCCATGCTGGTGCAGAAAAAAAAATAAGTGGAAATGTGAACTGATGTCTGGAAGAAGGTTGCTAATGAACATAACTAATAAGAGACTTGAATGCATCTGGGATGCTCTGGGATGAAAAGCAGTTCAGGATATTCATTGCATGGGCTGAGAGGTGTAAGCTAAAACCCATGGAGCTAGAGCATAAGCCCCAGAATAGTGTTGCTGGTGAAGGCTGGGGGGCAATTAGTGGGATTTCTTTTTTGTTTTTGTATGAAAGGCTGGCTTTTCTCTCTCTTAGTCCTTTCCCTCTGTTATTTGTGCTTGGTATACTTGTGATCTTGCTTCAATTCATGGAAAACAAAATAGTTACTTCTCCTCATATGGACTGTTGGAAGTTGTATTTTGTTAAGGTGGTGCCATCCTTTCTCAGTGTGGATTCCAAGCAGCTTCCTGTAAAGTTACAGTGACAGATAATCTGCAGCTGAGGGGAAGATATAATTTCACTGAACAGTGAACAGGAAGATAAAAACTGTGACCTAGGATGACAGGATAAGCAGTTCTTGAAAGTGCATCAGAGTTAGCTAATTATCTTCCTCCTACCATGAGAGCAAACCTGACTAGATGACATCTGAGCAGTGTTTTAAATAACATGAAGGTGATATAGAGGATACTTTTTCTGCCACATACTGAAGATCCAGTTACACAGATGAGTAACATGGAAGACTGAGAAGTCAATGGGAAGAAGAGGATGTCTGGCAATGTCTGAGATGTTGGAGAGTGAAGCAGAAATGAATCTGTGTTCAGTGTTAACTATTAGAAACAGCAAACAATCAGCTTGTAGTGAGAGAACAAAAAATGATGATGAGGTGTGCTCCACCTACAGTAGAAACTTAAAGACCTTTCTGTGGAAGTATATCAGCTTCATTTACAAGCTTGACTCTTTTGAGGCTGTAAATGGAAGTTATACAGGCATTGCAACTCTTTTGCACAACCTTCTTTATGAAAAATCTCAAAAATCATTAAACTGTAGAACAACTTATGTTGGAAGGTACCTCAGCAGATCATTTGGCCCAGCCTTTCATGGGAAAGGGAGCCTAGATGAGATTATCTAGTACTCTGCCCAGTTGCATTATGAAAAACTCCAGTGATGGGATCTCCACTCATTTCCCTGGGGAGATTTTTCCAGTGAATGGTTGTTAGCAGTGTAAGAATTTCTTTCTTACATTAGGATGAAACTTCACCCGGTACAACTTGCACCCATTACCTCTTGTCCTCTCCATGTGGCTCTCTGTGAGGAGAGAGCCTCCATCCTCTTTGTAGCACCATTTAAGTACTGCAAAACTGTGATGAGGTCCCCTTTTAAGTAATATCTTCTCCACGGATAAATGACCAAACTTTTTCAAACTCCTTCCTTCCTTCCTTCCTTCCTTCCTTCCTTCCTTCCTTCCTTCCTTCCTTGTTTTGCATTCTCAAGGGCACAAATTCTTGCTAGCAGATGCCTAGGCCTTCCCTCCCTCCCTCCTTCCCTCCTTCCCTCCCTCATTCACCTATTCTCTTTCTTTCTCTTTTCTCTCCTTCTCTTTTGTTTTCTTTTTGTTTCTCTGTTCCTCTTCTTTTCTGTCACTGGGGAGGAACACATTTTTTGGTCAATGCAAGCTTTCTGTGGCGTGAACACATGGGAAGTAAGTACTTAGGAAACTAGAAAGCTTAATCTGTCATTGTTGGCAAGAAATTTCTGTAAGAAAGTTCTTTCTGCTGGTAAGAAATACTTTCTTAATGTCTTAGTTCATCTTATAGGACTGATGTTCTTGTGCTCAGAAGAAACACCATACTCTTCCACGTTCAAGCTTTTAAAGGTCAGAGAACTCTGTAGTCTACATGCAGCAGCAGCTCTAGTTGAGCTCATCAGCTGCATCTATTTTAAACTTTCTCTAAGAGATGTTCCTCTATGTTTATTACAGCTCATGTTTTTCCCAAGATCAGTTACCTTTGCATCAGCGTTTATCAGGTCACAAGCAATCTGACTCCAGAAATAGTGTGTCAATGCAAAATGACTCCTGTCCTCCATCTAGGGCAGCATATCACAAAGTGAGGAGAAATTAATTCTCGTTATCCCTCACATTAATATACCACCTCGATTCCAAGAAGTGTCCAGTCATGTTTTCCAGCATGGCCAGTAGCAAGACCAAGTCACCCCAGTGCAATATGTGAGACTTCTCTCCATTTCCCACACATACAGTTTGAAGTAGATAATTGGACCAAGATATTGTCAGAAACGTTTCCTATTATCAAGTTGTCCAGAGAGGTGGTGGAGACCCCATCCCTGGAGATGTTCAAGGTCAGGCCTAATGGGGCTCTGAGCTACCTGATCTAGTAACAATGTCCCTGCTTACTGCAGAGGGGTTGGACTGGATGATCTTTAAAGGTCCCTTCCAACTCAATACATTCTATGATTCTATGATTAGTTGAGCACTTAGGAACAAATTCTCAAGCCACAATTTCTTACAGGTGAGACATGAGCCCAAACATTTTCAAGTGCTTTAACTACATAATGATTCTTCCACAGTCAGGCCAAGTTGTTCATTTTGGATGGTCATTGTAATATTGTCCAAGAGGAACAGGGATTTTAAGCATCAAAATGTGGTCCTCAAAGTTGTTGTGGTCTTTGCTCATCAGTCATCAATTTTAGAAAGGTACTCATGAAGTCAGAAATACTTCTCTGTGTTTTTAGTGAGCCACAGTTGCAATACACTGACTTTGGAATCAAGCTTTTGCGATCCATATAAATTTTTCACTTGTTTTGTTTAAAGAAATATGTGCTTCAGTACAAACAAAATCCTGTTTATCTGCTACCTAGCAAAGTATTTCAATATTTAGTTATAACATAGGAGTATTCCTTGGGTTTAAACCTCAGCGTTCTTAGGAGAAGGAGGACCTCCTAATCTTGAATGCTGTTGCTGCAAACACACTGGCCACTGCGATAAGTGCAAAAGGCTTCCTTCCAGTTATCTCCTCTCCACCTCCCCTCCAACAAATCCAGCTCTCTTCCCCAGCAACTTCAACACTTCTTGAAGTACTCCTTGGAAATGTAGCGATGAGGAGCTAGCCAGGAACTTCGAGGGAGCCTTAAGTGAAAGAGAGCCAAGCCTTCTCTAATGTTCCTGACATCTGCTTGTAGAATCTGCCCTTGGCAGCTACATGATGCACAAGGGTCCAGTGCTGCCAGAATGACTGTTCCACATTTTAAGTTCGGCTTCTTGCCTTGCAGGAAACAGGCTGTCCTTTGTTTTAAACTTCAGACAAGCATATATTGTGTGGATGACTTTTTTCTTCTCTGTCCAGCCAGGATGCAGTTAGTATCTACATTCCAACTCATCCATTGCTGCAAGAGTCAGACAGGGAATACACAGTTTGACAGTATTATCTATGGTTTTTCCCTCCATAAATTGCTAGATTTTGTGATTTATTTAAAGCTATAATGTTCCCAGATATTTTTCCACTTGAAATCTTACCTTACGTGATATAATCTAATTCCTTTAGCTTTTTGTATTTATACATAACTTCACATCATTCCTTGGCACAAAGCTTATTATAGTCTTATCTTAATATTTCAGTACCAGAAAACACCATACAGTACTGCAGCAGTTCCTAGCTGACTCAACATGTTACTTTGCTTGGGGTTTATCCTTAGTATGTCCTCTTGTTCACACTACTTCTGCAAATTTCCATTTCATTACTTCATCAATCTATATTTCATTTACAACCAAAACATTTGGGCTTAATATTGGCGATTCTATCTAACAGAGAAAGCAATTAACTGCAATTTCTTACTCAAATACATTATTTGTGTTTCTTTAGAAGTGATTGTTACTAACTTCTGCCATAAAGAAAGCTCTGCTTGATCTTTGATTTTGCTCAAGAAACAGCCACTATCTAGAGTTTGTGGCCTTCACCTGCCTTGTTCAAAGAGGGCAGTACATCAGTCCTTGCGTGAGTTGCTCCATAAGCACTCAGATCCATTCAGACACCTCTGGAGCTCCAGATTTTATTTAGACAAGTTACTTGTCCTGTCTTTGTCCTGATCCTCTCCTCTTGGCGGTATGAGAATTAAATTAGTGTTATTCTTTATTCAGTAGTGTCAGAGGTGTTGTGAAAAATGGGGAAATAAATCTGGTCTTATGAGGCCAGCACCGAATATGCAACAGACGCCAGCTGGGGAACAAATAGTAATTGTTTATTTATAGCAACATTTACAGGTTCTTTTGGATTTCTGGTGATAAATTGAAAAGTTACAGGTACACTAAAGATTGTATAACTAATATAATAACAACAACACACTATAAAACTCATACCCACACACGCTAACAACAACAACTTGCCTGCTGTAAGCCTGACCTGTCGAACAGAAATAGAGTGGAGCAAAACCGTGAGTACACTCAGGGAAGCATAGAAATGCACCTGAGGAGAAATGTAAAATTGTCTCCGTTTAAGGGTCAGAGAGAGAGAGCGAGCAGGATTTTCTCTCTATTGCTCCTACCCCTCCCAGGGGGAGGATTAAGAAAAGGGAATAGAGAGAGAATTAAAAAAAAAAATCCTCCCGCACAAGGTCGGAAGTTAAGACTGTAACAAGTTTAATGAAAACAACAGGGGAAAGGAAAAGGAAATTAATAAGAGACAAAGGATATTTATATACAAAACCCAATCCCAGTAGTCTCGAGTGGAAATGTCCAAACAGTGCCTCGTGGCCGCTGTGACCGCTGTGACTCGTCACCAGGGACTGCAGTGGTGCCGGAGAGCAGATGGTGGTGGATGCTGCCGAGCACGTGGAGCTAGGCCCAGCAGCCCCAAGATGCGACAGGAAGAGGCCAGGAAAGCCAGGAAAAGCCCATGAAAACCTCAGTTTTTTATAGACTGTGGCCGGAAAGGGGAGGGAACAGTACTGATCTCTGACCCCCCAGGGTCCTACAGACACCTTCTGTCCTTCCCTTTCGGGCTGGTAACCCTTAAACCATAACAAAAATACATCCAGAGAGTATGAACCTGAGGAAGAAAATATGAAGTATACTCAGGGAGTATGCACCTGAGGATAAATGTATCACTCTTCATTAGCTGAGGTAAATAATCTTACCCACAAGGTGTCCCAAGTGGGGGGTATGGAGAGGGAGTGAATTCGTCAATCTGTCCAGCTGTCCTGACCCTCCAGGTAAGGACTCCCATGTAAGTTATCTTGGCCAGTATTATGACCAAGGGGGAAGGTCCTCAACACTCCATGGCTGGAGATGTAACTCCCAGTTTCAAGCATGAATCTTAGGGGTTTTATTCCCTGATGTATGTGACAGCAGGCAGAAATGTGCCTGTGTGGATTAGACCACCTGGGGTGTTTGTCTTCAGCAGTATTTACCCTTATCTTTAGTTATTCAAGGATCTTGTTCCCTTCTGTATGCTCTATCTCTTGCTTATCTTTGTATTGTCATGGTCCCTTGGAGCCAGACAGAAATAGTTCAGCTTACCTTTTTATTACTTTTAGGCAATTTAATAGTGGTTTGATTAGGACTCAGGGCATACTATTTGTTGGGGGATTTCAAGGCTCAACTCAGGTTTCAGTTCTCTGAATGATGCAGCACTGCCCTGTTTAGTTTTGTGCTTGCCAAACAACTCAGGGCTGAGTTATCTACACAGCTTCCCATGGATCATCTCTGCAGAGACAGGGCCTTAAGGTAATCTAAAGCTGAGTTGCTCCTGCAAGCCCCCATGAGTCGCCTGGTGCACTGGACATTATCAAAACCTGTTTATGTTATGAGCCAGAACAATCCTTACAAGAGGACACAGTAGAGAAATACTGGAGATGGGATAATTAAAGCTCTACTGGTTAAAGAGAAGCTCTAAAGGTTAAAGAGAAATAAAATGTTTCATTTGAAAATGCCCCAAACTTATGTAACTACAGAATTGAATTGCAACAACCAAAAGAACTGCTTCTGTTGTGTATGCAAAGGTATCTATTTTTTATTCTTTAGACATTGACATGATTACAAAGACTAATTGAAGAAGAAAGTGACTGAGAGGTTCACATTTTGTGCATTCCTCAGGTCACTTTGCTGCCTCTTGACATCCTCACTCTTCCTCTTCTATCTTCTTGCCGTGAAACTCCCGGCTCTTTGCTCGAAGTTTGTTGACCTGCGACTCTGCCCTGCGACTCGGCAATGTCAGCCCGCTCCTCGGCTTCCTCCAGCTCATGCTGGATCTTGCGGAACTTGGAGAGGTTGACATTGGACAACTCCTCCTGTGTAAGGAGAGGGAATCAGTGGGGTGTATCTCAGGGCAGGATTTCACTCCTCCTGTCCCTCAGCCTTATAGCTCTTTGGTCCTTGCCTGGGGGAAGGCATAATCTTCCACCCCCCACCACAGCTTACACATAAGCATCACACAGACCTCCTCATCCTCCCTTATTCAGGACCCCACTGTGACAAGCTTCACCCGTACTGTGTCATTCTTGAGGAGGCATTTAGTCACTTGGATTTGTCCTTTCTGTACTTATTCCCACGCTACTTGTTGCCCAACTATCTGTGTGATTTATGAGGTTGAGAAAGACCCTGAAACCCTCTGCTCTCAGTCAGTAGCTGAGATTCATGAATGCCTCAGTCAGTGGATGTGGCCCCTGGGTTTGTGTAGTCTCACCTCCTGTATAAAACAGACTGCAGAACTTCCCTCACTTCATGCCCAACTGCTGCAGGGTGCCCAGAACTCAGCAAGGCCTCATGAAACCATACAAAACAGTGTGCCCAAGACTGCCGTGTCTTGGGAAATACTGTCATGCCCCTTTCCTGGTATTCATACTGCTCTCAATGAGCATGCTGCCACGATGGAGGGTGGCTCTTGCTCATTCTCTAGGCAATACTTACAGCCTCCTCAGCTTGTCTCTTGTAGGATTTCACCTTCGTTTGCAGCTTGTACACCAGATCCTGGAGCCTGAGGATATTCTTCTGGTCTTCCTCAGGAGCTATTTTTTTCCCACCGTGTGAGGTTAACAGTTCCTCTTGAGGATGGTGCATGCAAAATTTGACTTGCTGTGAGAAAACTCTGCCAGCCCAAGGAGGACTTCTGCCTTACCTGGTAGGTCAGCTCCTTCACTCTCCTCTCGTACTTGCGCACACCCTTCACAGCTTCAGCGCTGCGCTTCTGCTCAGCATCAACCTCCCCTTCCAGCTCCCGCACCTGCAATGACAAGCCCAGCTTTGGAGCTTCCCTGCTGACTGCTTACATGACGTGCTTCCAGGTGCACAAATACCAGCCCTACGCACTCTGGCCTCCAGCTTCTGGATTTGCTTCTTGCCTCCCTTCAGAGCCAACTGCTCAGCCTCATCCAGACGGTGCTGCAGGTCCTTCACCGTCTGGGTCACGTTTCTTCTTCATCCTCTCCAGGTGGGCACTGGTGTCCTGCTCCTTCTTCAGCTCTTCCGCCATCATGGCTGCCTGAAGAGAGCAAAGGGTCAAAGCCATTTTGGTGCTGGAGACATTCTGGGGGAGAATACAACTGCCATCGGCACTGAAAGGAGCCCCCGACTCACATCTGTGATGGCCTTCTTGGCTTTCTCTTCAGCATTGCGGGCTTCCTGGATCGTGTCCTCCATTTCACCCTGAATTTGCATGATGTCTGTTTCCAGCTTCTTCTTGGTGTTGATCAGGCTGGTGTTCTGTGCAACAGCAATATATATTGTCCAGTTAGTTCCAAAACAAAACAGTTATTTTAGAAAATTATTGTTTGAATTTAAAGTAATCATGGATATATATCTAATTAGCATCCCCTTTCAAATGATGCATCTTGTCAGGTTGTACTCAGCTAGGTAGCAGAGAGTTCTTAAAAGGTTTAAACACTTCTGATGCAATCCTACTCATATAACTGCAATCTAATTCTTTGTACAAGAGCAATAATCCTCGTTCAGGTTAAGCTTTTTATTACAAGAGATGTTTTAGTACTTTATAGAGTTAAAAAAATCTTGAAAGGGAAAAAAAATGGCTCTTAAGATTTTTGAATCTCATTAATCTAACCTGAGAGTGGAGGAGCTGAACTCTCTCACTTGCATCCATCAGTTCCTGCTCAGCCACTTTCCGTGACCGCTC
>NW_010171247.1:0-26819 GCF_000695765.1 Mesitornis unicolor
GGTATCGCGAACAGAGCGGAGCTGTTAACCAGGTGACATAAATCTTCATTCCAGTCTTTTTTCACCGCAAAAGTACCCCTGAGCGTGCCTTGGCTTATAAAGGGGCAGAAGTGCCCTTCGAGAGCCCCGTGTTTGTGCTGCCAGGTGAAACGAGCGGCTCCGGCCGTAGGTGGCCTCTGTCCCCGCGGGTGACCCAGCCGAGGCAGCGCCTGAGCTCTGGCCCTTTGGAGCGAAGCTGTGTGTGTGGCACCGGTTATCGCGGGGGTGGGAGGAGGGGACGGCGGACCTGGCTCAGCTCAGGCAGCAGCGCAGTGGTATTTTTTTATCTTGTCATTCACGGAGAGCTGATGTTATCTTCTTCCATGTCCTACAGTCGGGGAAAGTCTTTATATTCATTCTCTCTCTTTCTATATATGTATATTTTTTTTTAAAGAGATAGCAAAAGTAAAACTGAATAATGTACTAGCCAGCCTTTTAAGCTAGGAATAAATAAATACAAGACAAGCCTTGCCTCTGTATCTGTTTTCTTTATGTGTGTGGAAATCTGTGCTGCTGGAAGTGTTTCCTGATTTCACATACACAGACAGCATCCTCTGTACTTGGTTCCTTAATTACATACTTCTGTGTTTCAGTCGTTGTGCTGCATCATAAGCAATTCGGCTGTAATGAGATCTTTTGATTTTTCTGCTTTATGCACAAGTAATTAAATAGTTTGACGTGTCTTCCCCTCCTCCTTCACAGTGCACTTACTACTTTTTCTCAAAGTCATCTGCACAATGACGTTTTCCAAACAACTGTAGAGTTGCTTATGGGGTCAAGAAAGTGGGAAGCGTATGAAGAGAGAGCCTCTGTTCCGGAGAGCTTACGGTCTGAGCAGAGAATGTACAAAGAAAACGTCAGCTCATGGAGTAATGGAGTGGGATGATTTACTGACTGGCATCACTTTAGGGTTGCTGATTTCCCTGTAGTCGGATTAAGCACGGAATGGAGGTTCTGAGGAGGCAGTTGGAAGAGGAGGTATTTCAGGCTTCCTGGCTGTCAAGTGTATAAAAATAAAGAACTGAAATCTAGAGTTATGCAAATACAAGGTAATAAAACTACATGGTTGTTATGGTATGTTAGAGATAAGGTTTGGGTTGCTGGCCTTTTGAATAAATTCGATTATTCAAGTGTGGACTTTTCTTAGCATTGTTTAAAATACATGTTGAGAAGGTGCTGTGATCCTTGATCTTTACCATGAAAGCAAAGCTTTTTAAAACAGTCTAGATCATACTGAGGGTGCTGCTGTGATACTTACTGTGGTCTGTGAGCAAAGCAAGCTATCAGCAGAATCATAAATTATTATATAGCTGTCAGCTTTTCCTCTCAACTTGTTGCTTGTTTTACTGTTTGTAGGTAGCTCCCTGAGCTCATGTGTCCATGAAGGCACTAAATTGTCACAGCAGCACCGTGTGCTGACCGGGAAATTGTTTAGCACGGAGCATTGGGTTGCTTAGCAACAACCTTCCTCTGCTTCATTTGTGTTTTTCTTTTAATAGGACCAGAATTCTGTATTCATTTAACTGCAGGTTACTAATTTGCTTTCCAGTTAATAGTGCAAACAAGAAAGAGAAACAGTTCTGTTGGGACCGTTTTGCTCTCCTTATGTGATGTTTTAGCGTGGCACTTTGCGGTCATGAGATGCCTTAGAAGCTGTTGGGTTTGGAAACCAGTGGGTGAAAGCCAGCTAAAGTGGGCACTGGTGGTGAGCGATCCCATGGTTGGGATGCAGCTTTTCCGTGTGTTTATCTTTGTGTCTCCCTGGAGGTTGGAGAGGTTGTGGCTGGTGAAGGCAACATAGTAAACTGGCTTGGAGTAGGTGATGCTGAAGTTCTGTATGGCAGAGAGTGTGACTTGAATCCTAGCCTCCTGTACTAATATTTTGACCCCCCTGCTTTATAAAACCATCAGGCAACTTTCATATATATTCTGGTGCCACTTCTGATTTCTTGAAGATGTTAAATGACCCTGTGTTCCTGTACAGGTGTCTTTCGCTGTTAAGAAGGTGCCTTTCTTGTGTTGCTTATTTCTGCTCTGAATGGTGGTTCTGCAGCCATGCAGGTCATCTGCATGATTCAGTCTACACTTAGTTCCCTATTGGTTCTTGGCTTCACAGAACAGTGAAGGAAACCAGCAGCAGCATTTGGGGAAAGCTGGAGAGCCTGGATGCTCTCTGACTGGCCTTGATAGAGGTTCACTTCCATTGCTTTATTCTCAAACTTAACCTTCAGGCAGGGAAAACAGCGCATAAGAGTCCAAGTACTCTGATTCCTGCCTGGGCTGCAGAGTTGTGCTTGAAGGTGAATAATCAAGTTATGAAATTAATTTGTGTTTGTTCTGTATTTTTCGTATGGCTTATAGTAATGTTGTTATATAACTGCATGCTGATGCAGTCGGGAGGCCTGGCATCGCGTAAGAATTCGTCATCATTCTTAGAGTTAGCAAGTTTAATTTACAGTGGATTTTGTAAATCAGTTGTTGAAAACCTGTCTGATACGCTGCAGAGTCATTTTCGAAGGTGAGTCATAACTGGTAGCATTTTCAGGTTTGTATGCTTTTTGTTTAGACACCATTGATTTTAGGGAATTATTACTAAGATTTATGAGCAGCGTTGTAAGGACAGAGGGGTATAACTGGATTTGCTAACTGAAAGATAAGTAGCGCATTGAGATGAATGGGTGGAGAATAATATGGTACATACCTTTTATGCACAATTAACAGGCAGTGAGAATGGCCTTGGCTGTGTAGTTACTGTGGACACGTGGATACTCGGTGAAGTAACAGCCGTCTGTGAACCATAGCCCAAGGCTTTCTAGGGAATGAGGAGCTGAATGACTGGTGAAGCGTTTGTCCTAATTCAATGTATTCTGTGTTTAGCTTAATTTATTGTCAGAAAGGCCCGAGTTCAAAGTTTTTGAACTTGGAAATGTGACCTTCGTCACCTTTCGAAATTTGCCTGGAATGCTTCAATAGGAACCGAGGCGTCTTTGCTCTGCTGTTAAGTGAAATTCTGAAGTTTTGTTCTGGTGACAGCTGTTTCCAGTATTTGTATGATAAATGTATATCCACTCTCCAAGCTCATCTTTCTGCGTGTTTTTGAAAATTGAAATGTTGAATCCCGCAGGGGTTTCTGATCTGGAAGATTAAGTGCTTTTGTTTATATAGGTTCAAAAAAAAGTCCAAATCTTAATTGTTTCTGGAAATCTGGAAAATAGTACAGTGTTGCAAAGAGAATCTTAACCCTAAACCATGGAGAGGATCTTTTCTGCTTTCAGATCTTTGACTATGTATGTAGAATGTCTCCAATACTCAAACTGCTTGGGTGGGGAGAACCACAATATGACTTGCTTAAATAAATGAGGCACCGTTGGAAAGTGTTTTAGTGATTTTTAAAGGAGTTGTGACTGGCTGTGGCGTGCATTATCTAGCATATTCTGCTCAGAAGGATTTCACTTTAAAGTTGATAGTTCCTTTAGAATGTCTTTTTGTGACAACAGTATGAACAACCTGTAGTAGTAGCTTTTTTGATGGAGCTCTTATTCCACTGGAAATCTCACGGTATTTTGTCTCCTTGTGTTCCTGTGTAAAGCAGAAAGCTGAAGATGCTCTTGACAGCATTGTTTACTGTTTGGAATATTACTAACCTTTTAATTTTTTTTCTTTTCTTCAAATAAATAAAACTTAGTTCAGCTATACCAACCAACAAATACATAAAAAGGACTATTAACCTGTTAAGTTTTATCTTCCCGATTGGTGAATTTTATGGTAAAATTACCCTTCTCTCCATGTTCATGACCCCTTGGTTGCCTGCATGAGCAGTATGTGTATGGATAGTTCTCTTACTAAAATTAACTGCAGAATCTTCCATAGATTAACTGTCACTTGAGAAATGGCACAGTGTGGCCTATGCAGAAACTGTCTGTTCTTGTCTTTATACCATAATCTAAAGTTTATGTTGGTGTCAATTGTCAGGTGAAACCGAGTTGTTACGTAGTGGCTGCTTCTGCTTTTGGTCTGCTCACTTGTACTGCCGCCAGCTGTGTGGGAGAGCACTCCTATTTGGTTGGCTTGGTTTTGGGTGTTTCTGAAAATAGAAATAATATTATCTGTGAATTTTGGTCCAGGAGGATGGATTGCGCTCAGGCACTGGGATCCTTAGTGGTTGCGAGGGTACTGTAAAACAAAACAAAGATCTCAGTCTTGATAACAAAATACTACCAAATCCATGTTGCTTGTAGCAGTACTTCTGTCACTTCCTGATTGTTTTTGTTTGTCTTTTTTAAACAAACAAGTGAACAAATGAAAACAACAAAAAACCCAACACGCACACAAAAGAAAACAACAACAACAAAAAAACCAAACCAAAGCCCAGCAGCCCCCCCACCAAAAAGAAAAGGCTCAGAGACTAATAAAATCCTAAGAAAAGAGATTCCTAGGAATATCTCTTCTATTCAGAAGTCATACACAACACTGACTTTCTAAAGGGTTTATTGTGTTGTTTTTTTCCTGCCAGGTCCTGTTCAAAATCAGCTGATGCAGCCGTCAGATGGCCAGGTATACAGCCCTTCGATTCCAGGATCGTATTCACAACAGCCGCCAGCGAAGATTCCTTCCCACCCGTCTTCTGGACAGTATAACTATAGTGGCTCTCAGAATGTTTCTCAATTAAACAGTTATCAAGGACCTGGGCAGACTCTCAATAGACCACCAGTGGCACCTTTCTCTGGGTCACCAGTACAACAGACAGGTCCTGTTCCACAAGTGCTGCTGCCTGCTTTGCAAAACTCTGCTGTATCATCTGCTCCTAGCTTTCCTCCTGGAGCTAGCCCACCAGTGCATTCAAACTGGCAGTACAGCCAGAGTCCTATGAGTCAGCCAGTTGGGTCTCAAACAAGCCATTTGACTCACGTGACGAGGACAGGGTCAGCTCAGCCACCGTTGTCATTATCAGGAGATACAAATCCTCCAGGAAGTTACCAATATGCTGCTTCTCCAGGAGGTCCTCCGATTCAGAACAGCTATATGAAGCCAGGTAACAGTAACTTATTGATATTTTGTCATTGTCCATTTCTCAGTGTTCCTTTTTTAAACAAGAATATAGAATTGACTCCATGGTGGCATTTTGCTTGTGGAATGAGGTTGTCAAAGCAGATACTTTGAGAAAATGCACATCACAAGTACTGGGGTGATTTCTTTGGATTAGAAATGGAAGCTGTATGCACAGGTCAGGTGTTGCCGTTGGCTGAGGCGGGTAACTCTTGCACGGTGTCTCATTTTGGGAAGCTGTGTGTGGGTAATGCTGTGGGTGACTGTTGGAGCATTGGCATGCTTCAGTCGAGCGGGGACTTCACAGTTGACAAGTGTAGTCCTGTTAAGTGAGCATGACATTTTGCAGTTTAAAACTCGCAGCCTTTCTGTTAACCAGTTGATTCTGGTAGTTCTCTGAACGGCTCAGGTTGATGTGAACAACTTGAGCACAGCCTAGAAAGAAAACTGAAAAGCATTCTGTGCCACTGAAATCGAGGCCAGTTGAATGGAAAGCTTCCTTTCTGCGAACTTGTAATTTTCACTCATAATTGTTGGTCTTCAGAAAGTGCTCCGAAAGCATGAGATGCAAAGACTTCCCACTTCTGTTTCTGCTGTGTGTGGACTGGTGTATGCAATGGCGAAAAGCTTTTCTATCACTAAATAGTGATAGAAGCCCTCTCATGTAACTTGTGGTTCTTATGGAAACAAAGTTAATACTCATGTTTCTTTCTGCCAGACTACCGGTTGTTGTTATGGAGGTTTCCCTAACCATCTTTCTGAGCACGCTAATAGGAGTTCATACAGAAATAATTTAAATGTGATTTTTTTTTGGTGAACTATTTTTTTCTTGTGAAATGCTGTTAGACTGATTAGAGGTGTTTTCTTCATTCTAGTTGTTTGTTTTATGGCTAATTTTGTTAAGAAGTTCAAACTGTCTTAAGCTCACAGAATTTATGAAACTATTTCTGGAATAAACAGTCCTTTGGAGTTAGGAAAATGATGACAAATTTTTGAAGGTGGCATATGAAATAAGAGTGAGTGTCTGGAATAGGAGAATTCTTACATCCATTCAGTGGTGAATCCTCCTGAGCAATTTCCCTGGTAGGTTTTTTTGTAGGACAATGATAACTTTTAAGATTAATTTACCTCACTTAGCAGTCATGCTCATTCTTAGAACAAAGGCCTGCCAGCTTTGGACAGCCTCTCAGACACAGAATCTTTCAAAGTTTTGTGATAGTGTTGCCTGCCTGTAACAATCATTAAATAGCTTTGCAGTAGCAAACACTTCAGTGAAGCCACCTGTTTGTTCACTTGATGTGATTTTTTTTTTCCCCTTTGTTTTTTTTCTTTCCCCCCTCCCTTAAATGTGACCACACGGTGCAGGCTGGTGAAGCTGCATGTTTTGTGAGGTGGGGAGTTTGTCGGTATACCTTTGTGTGTGGCTCACCAGCTTCTGTACCGTGTTGAGATCTGGTGATACTGGACAATTCGCCCTTATCTTTTGAAAGGCTGTCTTTTATGTTAAAATACACTGATGTCTTTCTGGAGTTAAACAGCAGTTTTACAGACCTCTGGAATAATAGGAAACAAAGAGGTGGAAGTGCTCTTAGGATTTGGCGTTATTTGAAGGGAAAAAAAGCAATTGGGTTTCTAAATGTCTTGGCTAGAGAAAATCCTAGAATTTTAAAACAGAAGCAATTAAAAGCTTCCATGTGACTTTTAACATGGAGGGTTAAACATTTCAGAGCAAGTTTATTCAAAGTGCACATTGCTGATGCTTTCCCAAGTGAAATCTTTTTCCCCAAGTAATTTTAGTCGCTATAGAACCTGTATGTCACTGTTCTGCATGACCTTTTTCAAGTGGAAGATGAGCAACCTGTCAGAAGAATCTGTTCAGATTCTTACTAGTTCATTATTCAGTCTAATATGAGGCTGTACTGTAGCTTTATAAAAAGTCCAGACTTTGGAACTGAAGTTGGTGTGCTTTCTGTGCCTCTTGAAAGTCTTACCAGCAATAGCAACAGAAAGCTGAAAGAGATGGTGAATAAAAGCTACGGGAACCCAGTATGAGAAGAGCACGACAGGAACAGTCTGAAGTTGTGAAACCGACACAAGTATTAGAGTGTCTCTATCTCATGCTGTCTTATTTGCATAAGAAGAATATTTAGAGCTCAGTCTGTGTGTTTTTATAGCAAAAGTTTTGTGACTTTTTTCCAGCTGGGTTAAACTCCTTCTAAAAATTAATCTCTCTACAGGATCTGTGCCTCCACCAGTGACTCAGCCTTTAACTCCACTCCACCCTCCTTCAAGGCCACCTTTAGGACCTCCGCCGGTTGGTGGGCCACCTTTAATTAGGCCATCAGCACTCACAGCAGGTCAACCTAATGCACAATCTCTGCTAAATTCAGCTGCAAATCAAGAAGGTAGGAAACAGTTTGTTCTTTTTTTTGAATTTGAACTTTGCAACTTGCTCTAATATGCAGCCTTTAAAGTCAAGTACACTGTTCTGTTGGAGGCTTGGATAGTAGCATTGATACTAATGCAGCGTAATTTTATCTGAATGGAGCGGGTAAGGAGCTGGAAAGCAGTAAAATATTTCTTGTTGACAGTTGCTAATAAAATAACTATTCTGAAGTGTTAATTATTTTTTTCTAAGTGCTGTTTAGCATGTCAATGTCTCCCATAGTTGCCATCTCTTTTTTTTGTTTTTAGTGTTCTAAAATTATATTGAAATTTTGATTTCTCTGCATTCCTGACTGCTGCAGAGGGCATAATCTGTGCATAACTTCCTGCATGGTTTTATTCTGCAGGGAAAGCTAAAATGTGGACCCTGCAATTCCTTGCCTGTTTACTTAGCTGAAACTTCTTCTTCCCTTCTGTGTAAAATCGCTGAAACACCTACCTTGGATGTGTTCATTTTCTGCAGGTTGTTAGTAGAGGCTAAGTGTCAGCTGTAGAAGAGATACCGGACTTGCTCCTGTGGGCCCTGCACAAATACGCTGTTGTTTAAGAACTCCTCAGGGCTCTGTATCAAACATACCCGTAGTTGTATTGCATTTAGTGCACATGCTAGATGGAGCCATGTGGTAACTGGCAGTTTTATTTTCACACATGTAGTTTGTTCTGTCAACACTGTTGGTTTCTTGCATGTTCAGATTGACAGTTTCTTGTATGTGGTAGCTGTGCGAGTACAATAGGATATTTGGCTTTAGTTTAGTTTTGAACATATGAAATTCATTAGAAACTGCGTTCGATTAGGAAGTCTTTTCTTCATAATGAAAAGACACATTTCCAGGGCTCTGGAGAGATAGAAATGTTTAGTCTGTGAAATAGGTTGACTGCTGCGTACTAGCAAGACCGAGCATGTAATGCAAGTTCCTTTTATTGGGCCATCTTTGAAGAGTTTGGTAATAAAAAGTAAACTGAGTAGCTGCTTCTCCTTGGCAATAGATGATTGATTTTGTATGTGTAGACATAGCTTAGAAAAAGCTATCCTTTGGCTGCAATCTCTGATTTTCAAGGTTTTTCTTATCTCATTTGGCATTTGTATCTTGACTGGTATGTGACCATATCAAAGCTGTTGGTATTTGGTGAGCAGTACTGGCCTAAGTGTGTCAGTGAAGCGAATGTGGTGTTTCCGTGACTTATCAGTGGAAAAACCTTCTTCAAGAGACTCAGCACCTGAATTGCAAGGTACTTTGAAAACTGCAGCTAGGCTACAGAGACTTCCTCTGATGAGGAGGAAGTGTCCCCTGATGCTTTACTGCATATCAGCTTGGAAGTTACGGTGAATACCTAATCTAAAGTAATCTTAAAAGATCACTGAACCAGAAGTGTAGGGGCATTTGTTTTTCTTGAGAAAAGATTGTGGCATTTTATGAATGTCCTTTGTTGAGGTCACATAAACAGGTGAATTGTGTGCAAGAAAGAGGCTAAGATGTGTATTTAATTCAGTTTCATCCTGGGACAGAAACAAAACTATACTAATCTTAATATTCATCCAGCAAGTAGGATTTCTTTGCAGTTACCTCATTACAACTTCTTAGTAACTTGTGAAAATTTTTACTGGGACTGTCTTTCTTAATAGGTGATGCTACATCTGCTGCCAGCGACGGGTCTGCGGTCCAAAACAGCTATGATGCAATAGAAGGTGGTGGCCTCATGGGTAAGGAGTCAAAAAAGTTTACTATTCCATAATGTTTTTTAAGAGTCTGGAAAAGGTAGAAGGTTAGGCATTTGTGTACAAACACACATACGTGGTTCGTTGTCTGTCTTGAAACTAAATTTGAATCTGAAGCAGTGAAAGTTAGCATGTCTTTGCCTCTAAGTGTGGTAACACAGTTAAAAGTGATTTGCAAAATTGGCTGTGGCTGTCAGTAGCTTACACTTGGAAACTAAACAACAACGAAAAGCTTTCCTGCTGTATTAATACATTGAGCAAGGTGCAGTTCTTCAGCAATTAATTTAAAGTATTTGTCTACTTTGCCTCTAGCAACTCCACATCCTTCTCCTGCACCCCCGAATCTTAAGGTGAATAGAAGTGTTGGGTGTGGTTACCCTACCTTACCTCCAGGCTACCAAAATACTTCTCCACCCGGAGCACCAGGAATGCAAGCATCTGCTTTGCAATATCCAGATGGATCAAAACATTTCCACCAGGTAAACACTGCCTGTTTTTATCTCAGTACTGCCTGTGTGTGTGTAAAGAAAAGCGGTGGTTGGTGTGTGTTGTGCGTCTATGGGGTGCTGCTGCTGTGGCTTGCTGTTTGATGCGCCATTTGTGCAAGATGACGGACACAGCCTGAAATGAATGCTTTTGCTGGAAAAGCTGTGTGCCACCTCTTTGTCCTTGAGTCTCTTCAGAATATTTCTCAAAACTTCAGCTGCTTTTGGCATGTTCTTCTTCCCTTGGATTGCTATTTTTAGCTGAGGCATTTGGTTGTTTTTCCCTGAAGTTTCAGAGTGAACTGACCAACGTGTTGCCAGCTGAACCTCTGCATTGCAAAAGCTTTGTAGTAAATATATGCTAATTTTGGCCCCTATTATGTTACATGCCTAAGTGCAAGTTTATGTAACAAATAGTATTTCCAAATCTATCAACATAATACAATAGCAGCTTATACACAAACCACAAAAAAATTGAAGGGAAAATATATTTGCTTTTTAAATGAACTATGGGTTTCATCCAAATAATTGGTGTTAATTTCTGAAATTTTATTGGTCTCTAGCCTGCCCTGGGCACTAATCATTTAACTACAGCTATGGGTAACCTGAGTCTACAGCAAGAAGGATTAAGACCTGTGAATCTTCTTCAAGAGAGAAATATTCTTCCTACAACCCTCTTAAAGGCTCCGGTCCCAAACCTGCACGAAGACATACAGAAACTCAACTGTAATCCTGAGTAAGATTAGCTGTTTGCTATAATTCATCAAAATCAATAGAAGTCTAAATTCCTAATTGTAAACATAATTCTTCACAAAATATTTACTTAATTTTGTGACTATAAAACATTAAAAATGGGCTTCGCCATGCTAAGATAAAGGCAGTAAGTGGTTTAACCTTTGAACTGTGGAAAATTCTGTGTAGAAAGTATGAGGAAGAAACGTTGCTTGCAAGGCACCTATAGATAGGTACAATACAAAAACTTTACAACATAGCTGCCAAAGACTATGATTGAAGAAAGACACATAAAATAGGAGGTAACTCACTTGAGTGAGGTACACCAAAAAGATTGGGAATGCAGAAACATGAGTGACCTCTGCATTGAAAGTAACCATTTAAAATAACAGAGTAAATGGAACATCAAACAGGAGGCTGGCAGTTGGTTATTCAAGTAATCTCTGAGGAGACCAAGCAAACCAAGCAGGTACTCCTGCTTTGTAAATCTGATTATCATAGATAAAGGAAATAACAGTGTCTTTGTGAAGTCAGTCATACAAACAAGGTGTGCTGGATTTGCAGAAGTACATCTGCACTTTGGAAACCAGAGTTCTGAAGTCTCTAAAAATGACTGTGAGGTAGTTTATAGTTGTTTTTGTGTAGTTTTAAGACAACTTTTTAAACTTTGCTGGTTCAGATTTGTACATAAGGCCACCTCAAAATGGTATTCCAAAATAACATGTAGTACATGAAGATTTGGTGCAACTTCGACCATTGTTAGGCTTAACTTTGACTTGAGTGACTGAAATGATTCTCAGCTCTGTGTAAAGAGCATGTGTATAAAATAAGAACTCAAAGTACGTATTGTGGGTCAAGCTCAGACTAAACCAGAACGATTTGGCAGACCTGGAGAAGGTCCTTTATCTGGATATGGAAATTCACCATCACCAGCTCTAGAAAAGTCTAAAGGATGCTCTGCACTACTGAAATAACTTTATTATCTGAAAGCCTCTGAAAATAACCCTTTGTCCTCCATGTAGGTTGTTCCGCTGTACCCTGACTAACATTCCTCAAACTCAGGCCTTATTGAATAAAGCCAAACTTCCTTTGGGGCTCCTGCTTCATCCTTTCAAAGACTTATCGGTATGACAAATATTAAAAATTTTAAATGCTGAAATATCAATTATGCCTTTAATAAAGTTCCAGAGCTGGACAAGTTATAACAGAAAGGCACATATGTTGGCTAATCTTGACCCAGAAAACATACCCTGGTAACTGGCATTTCCCTGTTCCACACAGATCACTGTAACTTTTCTGAAAATGTCCTCCCTGCCATTTGTAAACTTTCAACCCTCACTTCTTAATAAAGAACCTCCCAAACCTCCAAAAAAAAAGCTTAGAGGGAGCACAGCACTCAGTGTGACAAGAAGGCAACACACCCAAATTCCAGTATTGCTTAGATAGCTTTATTTTGTCACATGTCAGTTGTAGCCAGTATCTAGCCAAGCCTAGTACTAATTCTTAACTTAAGACAAAGTTAAAGGGGTTTGGATGCCCTCTGACAGCCAAAGGACCCTGAATTTAGCAGTGCCTCTTTTAAACACTTATATTTCACAACTGAAATATTTTTTTCAAAGATATGCTTTTTCCTGATTTTTTTTTTTTATCTGTACTGAGTGTAGGACTTTGTTTTAAACAATCAGTGTAAAGTTCAAGACTTTAGAGGCCAAATTTGGCTCTAACCAAATAAGTTAGAGCTCAGTTCTGACCAGTAATCTTGTTAAGGAATTGTAGGGGTGTTGTGAGGTTGCAGAAATACTTCTTCCTTCGAGTATGCTTTGACTAGCTAACCAGGAAGCACAGTGTAGATCGTGTTGTTACTGTAGATGAATAGCAGTAGTGTGGTGGTGATTTAAAACAGGAAGCTTTTCTTTTTCAGCAATTGCCAGTGGTCACTTCAAGCACTATTGTGAGATGCCGTTCCTGCCGGACGTACATTAACCCTTTTGTCAGCTTTCTAGACCAAAGGAGATGGAAATGCAATTTGTGCTATAGAGTGAATGATGGTAGGTTTTAAATGTACTTATTGCTTTAAACTGTTAAAGTTAACCTTTCCCATCTTGGCCTTTGAAACTGTGATATGGTTGGCCATAGCGGTACTGGGGATTGTTGTCAGTCATGCTGGGGCTGGGAGATATGAGAAATGTTTCCCATGGGCAAAGACAGTGGTGTCAGTAATGAAGCACAGCAAGTCTGATGTGGTGTCCCAAGGTACTCTGGCAAGTGACAAAGTAGCTGCCCTGCCTAGTGTAGTTCTCCAGGGAGTGTTGTCCAATAAGCACAAAAGAGTTGGTGTAATTGTTTTAAAATGCAGCACAGCTAATACTAGTGTAAAGTAATAATATATAAACCTACCTACATAGTTCCTGAAGAATTCATGTATAATCCTGTGACAAGAGTTTATGGAGAACCTTATAAAAGACCTGAAGTCCAGAATGCTACTATTGAGTTTATGGCTCCATCTGAATACATGGTAAGGCTTTATTTATTCTTGGTTATTCTTTCCTTTTGTTTTATTTCCAGAGGGAAGTCAGAAAAAGCCTTGTTATAGAGAATGCTTTTCAGCTCAGTAGAACAGTTTCTGCCTCAGGGAGAGTATCTGAGAACTCTTGGGAAGAACTTCACACAGTTCTTCATTTCCAAACATTTATGATGTCAGAGTTCCTCTGTATTTAGTATATGTAGGTGTTTCTGGAAGAAAACTGTAATTCTGGAATTATAGAGATGAATGCATTCAGAAGTTTTAGCTATGATCTGTGTGCTGTTTTAATAGAGTTTAAACTTGCAGTGGAATGAATAAACCCAATCTAATAAATGCCATTTTGAAAATTAAAGGTAATCTTTTCTTTGCTCAGCTACGTCCACCTCAGCCACCTGTGTACCTGTTTGTGTTTGATGTCTCTCATAATGCAATAGAGACAGGATACTTGAATACAGTCTGCCAGACCTTGTTAGACAATCTTGACTTGTAAGTACCTTTTTCTTAGAATCTCCTAATTTTGTTTCTCTTATGAAACTTGTGGTAGACATCAACATGCCAGTATTGCCTTCGTAGAAGTTCCCTAGCATTGGCTAGCAATGGCCAATGTTGTATTAAAATGTAGTGTAAAGCTGTAGTCTTTTTCCCATCACAGCTGCACCAGTATAAAAGGGAATTTTGACGCTTGTTTCTCAGTCTGGCTTTTTTCTGTCTGCTTCAGCAATCCTTAAAAGGAATAAACATCATGTTTATGATGTCTTTGGAACTGTATTTGTTAAAAGCTGAAATTTAGACAAGTATTTGCTGAAAGGAATGCATAAGTCTAATAAGGTTTTCATAAAGTACATGCCGTTGGAACTCACACAAATGCTGCTTGGTGTTTTGCACCTTGTTTCTTCCTTTTCTTACATTTCTTATTACCTTCTTAAAAATTTGAGTACCTGCTAGGTGACTCTACTATGAGCTCCTTTCCTTTCTTTTATTTAAAAAAAAACCAAACATGCAGAAATGAAATTTCATCTTGCTGAACACCATATGTCTCATTTTTAGGCTTCCTGGGAACACTAGAACAAAAATAGGCTTTATAACATTTGACAGCACAATCCACTTCTACAGCCTTCAGGAAGGTCTCTCTCAGCCTCAGATGCTTATAGTTTCAGATATTGAAGGTATGCAGAAATAACTTTGTGATAAGTATCTATTAATGACTGCTGCTTTTGACAGCCTTTTTAAAAATGTATCTGGTGTGAGTGTCTAGATCGGATTGTTAGTCTCTCTAGTAATGGCTTTAGAAGTAGCATATGTCTGTGTTCTTGCATGAAGCCCCTGATGTCTGAGCAATGCTGTGGCTGTTCACGACTTAAAACATGAAGACAGCCTTCCTAATATCCACCTTCATTTGTACAATTATTTACATTTCATTTATGATCCCAAATAGTTGGGCTTGATAAATTGCTATAGATTCTGTGGTGACTGATGCTTACTGCTTGTGCTTCTGCCTTTAGTTTCGAGTCACCTTTCCCTGTGTTTTAGGGGAGGGTGGAATGAACACCAGAGAAATCTGTTATGCACTTTTATGTATTGGTCTTGATTATCCTTCAGCCCTGTCGATGGCATTCTGGTCACAGATATGTGGATACCTTTTCTTCTCATAAGCATAATTATGTTTGAGTGGATTTACAGACTGATACTGTATTCTTTTTCAACAGGTGTAATGGTTGGCAAGTACAATTAGGGGGAAGCTTGATGTGTTAATAACTTAAACACTTCTTTTTTCTTCCAGATGTATTTATACCAATGCCAGAAAACTTATTAGTAAATTTAAATGAAAATAAAGAGGTAAGAACTACTTTAAATAACTAGTGACATTCAGTAGTTTGGGATATGCTTGATAATTTGTGGATTACTTAATGCTCTTTAACATCTACAGTTTAAAAGCCAAGTTTGAGGTGGAAGAAAGAGGTTTTTTAATTTATCAGCACGACTGTAAACATTTGCCAACCTAAAAGAAGACAGTACTTGAGTTTTGCTAGGGCTTTTTCTTTATGACCTTCATGTTAGAACTGTTAATACATGTTTATGTATGTCCAGCAATCAGCTCTATAAAGAAGAAAACTCCGAAGACTCCTAGCCTCAATACTTCTGTTTTCTCAATTGTAGCTAATTCAAGATCTGTTGAAGTCGTTGCCACAGTTGTTTACGAAGTCCCTGGAAACTCAGAGTGCTCTGGGGCCTGCATTACAGGCTGCCTTTAAACTGATGTCACCCACTGGAGGTAGAATCTCTGTCTTCCAGACACAGCTTCCATCTGTGGGAATGGGAGCACTAAAGTCACGAGAGGAGCCAAACCAAAGAGCAACTGCAAAGGTTAGAAAAACAGAAAGGTTGAGAGAACCGACTACCCTCTTCTGTACATGTAGCTGCTTCTGGAATTGCCTGTTCTGATTTAACTTTGTGACTCTCTTGTTGAGCTAACAACCTTCCTTTGTTAAAGCAGTAGAAAGAACAAAAAAAACCCAATAACTGTAAACACAGATTAACAGTCTGATTTTTAATTTCTTTTTTGTTAAGATATCATTGTGATCATTAATGGAGAATCAATAATTACTGTCCCTGAAAACAGGCAAAAAAAGTGTTAATCTCTTTGAATTTCCTTTGTCTTTTGTAATACTCTGTTGTATTACCAGGACATACATCTGACACCATCGACTGATTTTTACAAGAAGTTAGCCTTGGACTGCTCAGGGCAGCAGGTTGCAGTGGATTTATTTCTTCTCAGTGGACAATATTCTGACTTGGCCTCTCTAGGTAAGTCATATTACACTGTTTTGGGGTGCATAGCTCTCGTACTTCTGGGAAATACATAGAATCTGCATTAACATTTAGCATATGCACATGATTTGAACTAACCGAGCATGTAAGGATGCAAATTCATCTTTGATGAGCAGTGACAGTGACTAGAATGTAATCTTTCAGTCTTTCCTCATTTAACCTAGCTGTTTCCATATTCTCCCCTAGTCAGGATTCTTGCAATCCTCATGTAAGTGGCTGAAATACTTTCCTTTAATGCTTTTTAACCATGAACATCTTTAGAGTAAGCTTTATTAGCATTTAGATTATTCTTTCTTCATTTAACCAAACTTTCAAGTGACAAAGTACCTGTGATTTCAGGCCAGTGGAAAACTATTCCACACCTGAAACTACACACATGCTTTAACATACAGTTGTGTTATATCTGTCTCTGTATGCAGGTCTGCAAGTGTGTAACAAAGCTGTTTGCAGGTGTGAACAGCTTAATAATGAAAGGGAATATGGCATTCAACTGATAGATTTAAAGACCACAGCAGCAACTGTCTGCACTCTGCCAACGTGTATTGGTTTTGTTTCAGGTTGTATATCAAGGTATTCTGCAGGTAGCGTCTATTACTACCAGTCTTACCATCAAAAACACAACCCTGTCCAGGTGGAGAAATTGCAAAAGGAACTGAAGCGATATTTAACTAGAAAGATTGGGTTTGAGGCTGTCATGAGAATAAGATGCACCAAAGGTTTGAACACAGTTTTTGGATTTTGAGTGGGGCGGAGGGGAAGCAGGCGTTTGCTGTTATGTGGGAAATGTTTTGCTTGGTATTTTGGCTGTTATGGAAGCTTAAGTGGTTAAAAGACAAAGATCAGAAAAGTAAAATTCAGTAACACGGATCAGACTATTTATTAAAGGCTGTATTGGCAGTATTTACTGGCATCTGAGTTCCTTTTTATAATGGTTAAAACTGGAAGTTTTGTTGGACTGGTATCTCAACAAGGGACTGTTTTTGAAGTCTAAAGACTTACTACTATTCTGCATTAATTTGACTTCCAAATTCCTGGTTTCTGCTAGGCTTTGTGGATTCTGTGGATTATTGTGTGGGATATTTACCTTTCCTGAAGACACTTTATTTCATTGAGAAGAATCTTAATGTTCTGATACAGAGCCATCTAACACTGATGGCAGATGTGTGAATGGTATCTGTGCTTTGTAACTGTAAAAATAAAATTTATTTGATGCAATGCTTATCTTTTAGGTCTTTCCATTCATACTTTCCATGGGAACTTCTTCGTACGATCTACAGACTTGTTGTCATTACCCAATGTAAACCCAGATGCGGGATATGCTGTGCAAATGTCAGTAGAAGAGAGTCTTACTGATATGCAAGTTGTCTCTTTTCAGTCGGCTCTCCTGTACACATCCAGCAAAGGTAGGATGCACAGGTAGTGTTAGCTGCAGTAACGGCACAGTATTCAGACGAGTCTCTTTTGTGTCCATTTATAAGTTGCAATTCAATTGCAGTAACTTACACAAACTATTGTATCTCGTATCAAGATCACAGCTGTGATGTGTTACAGCATTATTGATGTTATTGCTTCTTCCAGACCAAGAAGTTTTTTGGGAAACTTAGTTCTGGTCTGAAAATATGTAGACTTAACCTAGAAACTGAGAACTAACTTTTTAAAAGCTACTGGACATGGCCTGATTCCCCACTTGTATGATAAATTAGATTAATTTTTTTTTTTGCTATTGAGTAAACAGTGCCATTTCTTGTATTGTGCTATTTATTGTACTGTTTCGTCATGTTTGTTTGGAGCCTATAGTTCGCTTTCCTTACAGGTGAAAGACGAATTCGTGTCCATACCATGTGCTTACCTGTTGTAACAACACTAAGCGATGTCTACCTAGGGGCCGATGTACAAGCCATCACTGGGCTGTTAGCCAATATGGGTAAGCATGATAAAAGCTTGGTTGGATATGTATGGATGATATCCCTGAAGCTCCAAGCAGTAATCCTTTGGAAAGTAACAGTAGAAGAAAAGATTCTCACTTTCTAAGTTGCAAAACTAAGAGGTGGTTGGTTTGTTTTTTTTAATGCTTGGTTTCGGTAAAGAATCGACACAGCTGCACACGGTCACCTGGACTTAGTCATAGTCTGGTGCATCATCATAGGCCCCTGGCCTTTTTTCCTGAATTGCTTGTCTTTGACTTCCTCTATAGTGTAGTAAAAGCTTAAGATGCATGGAAGTATATGTAAAAATGAGAGCAGTTAACGTATGTGACTGTATTCCTACCAAGGGAGGAAAAGTCTCTTATTTGAAATTGGTGCTCTCTTGTAGCTGTGGACCGATCAGTTTCTGCTACTTTGAGTGATGCTCGAGATGCCCTGGTTAACGCAGTGATAGATTCCTTATCTGCTTACCGTTCCTCAGTCCTAAGCATTCAACAGCCTGGCCTCATGGCCCCCTACTCACTACGGCTCTTTCCACTTTATGTACTGGCACTCTTAAAACAGGTAAGAGTTAAAAGAAAGTTGTGCAAGGGGATGATGATTTTGCATGTCAACTTGAAGTAAAAGGACATTTTTTTGATGTACAAAATGGCATCTGTCTTTGCTTTCAGTATTTTTGAGAAGTGTTTCAGTAAAATAAAAATACTTCAGTATTTTTTCTCTAAATTGAGAAGTTGCTTGACAGAGATTGTTTAATAAAACCAGCCTTCCTGCAATTTGCCATTAGAGTACTGAGATTGTTTATACGTTTGAGAATGATCCTCCTTGCACAGATAAAGTTTTCTCAAGGTAATTCCGTTTCTCTGCACACCAGAATTTGGTGACTTGAAAGGTCAATGTAGAACAAAGCCTGCTTAATTGTTTCTCAGGCCTTGGAAGATAACATACGATTTTACAGGTGGTAAATGTGTGTTTTTATCTTTGAGTCTGTTATGCTGTGAACAAATGAGGAATTTGGAGAATTCTGATGATCAGAGTAATGGATGGGCCTTCTGTTTTGCCTCCAGAGGAGCGCAGTAGGGGACAGAAAAGATGTTTAAAGAATATTGCTATGGAGAGCGATCTAGTTGAGAAGCAGGAGCTTAGAAGTGTGTATAAAAACAAAAGTGTAAATGTTTTAAGCAAGGGATTAGGAAAATATTAAAGATACTGACTAGTCTAGAGAATGTGGCAGGGTACTGGTAGTGTTTTTTCAAGTAATACAATTTTTGTGTATTTCTGGAAAGGTAGATTCACACAGCAGCTCAGTGTGCATTAAAAGAGAGCTAGCTGGATGGCAGCAAGGTAGCTGGCTGACTGTTCTTGCAAAAGGTTTAAAGCATTTAACAATATTTATTCAGTGTATTTTTTGGTTGGATTTCCCTGCACTCATACTAGAAGTTATTTTAAGTGTTGGACAAGCTGGCTTTCTGTTCTAAAGAGTTTTCGGATTCCTACCTCTTGATAAGAAACTAACTAGCATGTTGCTACTAGCATGTTCATACTGATGTTTGAACTCTTTCATGCAGGAGACATTGTAAGTGTTTGATCTAGTCAAGTTGGAGAAGCGAGCCCATGTTTCAGTTATAGCTGGGGTTTTTTGTCCCAACGAGCCAGGACGATGTCTTTATTGTAAATCCAGGATTACCTAAGGTTCTGTACATTGAAGCCAGTAGTAAACTGCTCCAATATTTGTTCTTTTAAATGCCATCAAGTAGCATTTTTGAGGTGTGTGAGAGAAGAGATGTATTTCAAGATGCTTTCACCTCAGCTGGAGTGCTCACCAGAAAGGGCTGCAGGTGCAAGGTCACAGAACCCAGAAACACGAATAAAGAGGCTTTTATGATTTGTATGTGAAACACTGTAGAGAACTATGGAGAAGTAAAATAGCAGTGGTAAGATACCACACCATGAGAAAATACTTGAGACTCATCTCTGTTTTAAGCAAGTTAGAAATAAACAATAGATGGTGTGCTAAATGCAGCTTCTCACTGCTTCAACAGTGACATTAAATGCCTGATTGTTTGCAGAAAGCATTTCAAACTGGGACGAATGCACGCTTAGATGACCGCATTTTTACGATGTGTCAAGTGAAAAACCAGCCCCTTGTTTACCTCATGCTTATGACGCATCCCAGTCTGTACAGAGTTGATAATCTCACAGATGAGGTGAGTCTTTGCATCGCTATGTGGTCTGTTTCTCTAATCACAAAGATTTGTATGATGTGAAAATAAAGTTGTGTTAAAAACTTGCAAGTTTTTCACATTAAAGCTGTGTAGCTAAAATTGCCCATTTTCTATTTTTCTATTTGTTGCTTGTATGCATTTATTATTTGAGACTGGATTGAATGACTTCAGGAGTGAAGCTGTGCTCTGGCTATGGATGGATGTGGAAGGCTTTTTCTAATTTATTTCACTTTTTGCCTTGTCATTATCTTGCACTATAAATCACATGTACATGGAGAAAGTATAACACATGCTTTAACCTTTTGTCCCTCTATAGCTTCCTTTATTTTAAAATGGCAAAGTAGTTCTGTGAACAGTGAGAGGATGCTTGTGTAAAAGCCTGAATAACTTTAGAAATCACATCTTGTGTACGTGACAAATCTGGTATTTCAGTTCTAGAACTAATTAAGATCAAGCTGATGAGGTACACCCTCTCTAAATAAAACATCAAGAGATTTATTAGTAAATTATGCACTTGAAGCATGACTTGAACTGAACTGAGAAATAGGGTCGATCTTCAGTTCAGTGTAGTACATCCTGGTCTTATTTAACCTTCTGGTGTTGTGCCTGTTTCAGTGCATCAAGATGTGAACCACTGTTTCTCTTTTTGCTTTTTCCTTTAGGGTGCTCTTAATGTAAATGACAGAACTATACCTCAGCCACCCATTCTCCAGCTGTCAGTGGAGAAGTTGAGTAGGGATGGTGCTTACCTGATGGATGCTGGCTCTGTAAGTTGTGTGGTGATTTTGAAAAGTATGCGGATTTTCTGGACGTGTTTCTTCTGTGAAATCAAAATGTGTAGGAGACTGCTTAGGTGTGATTTTGCATTGGATTAATGTTGTTATTGCTGGGTATCTTTCAGGTAATGTTTCTGTGGATTGGGAAGAACTGTGGGCAGAGCTTTATCAGCCAAGTCCTTGGAGTTCCTAATTATGGCTCAATACCACAGAATATGGTACGTGCTTGCTTTGCTTACACCAGTCAGAGTGCCACCAGAATATTATTTTCATGAGAACTAAAATACCACTATTCAATTATTAGCCCTCTAGTTATTATTCACTATAAATCCAGATTCAGGGAAAGAAATAATTTGCATTGCCTCTTGAAGTTTCTCCAGGCTGAAATTTTATGGATCTTCTCATGAAAGCACAGTAAGAAGAGGGTGGCAATGATTAAGTTTCTCAGAACTGTGGGAGCAAGACTGAGCATACTTGGGAATAGTAAGGACAGTAGGTTAGTGAAAAATCCTTCAGTTTGTGCAATAAACCAGGTATCAATCACAGCTCAGTCGTCACCTCTCTGACAGCCAATTGCTGATAGGAGTTTAGTGCACTTGGCTGTTTCAAGACCTTTCAAAGGAGATTAGACTAAAACTATGCATCAAAAAATGTAACCGTATGGGTTTCCTTTATACCTGATTGGGATAGAATTGGGCTATTTTAAGTGTTCCTTTTACTGCTTTGCTGAAAGATGTCATGTATGTGTTAATGATGCCCTTTTCCTTTTAGACACATCTCCCAGAACTTGAAACTGCAGAATCCATCAGAACAATAGCTTTCATTTCTTGGCTGAGAGAACAGAGACCTTTCTTTCCTATACTATATATAATAAAGTAAGTGGGTTTTTTTAAGTCTTTGTGCTTCTTTAGAGGCCTCGTAACAAAACATATTTGGATATTGTATACTGAACTTTCTTAATGGAAGTTTTAACAACGGTGCGTGCTGTGCCTAACAGATGTGATGATGGATATGACTTGTGACGAGTTGTCTCCAGTTAAAATTTCAACAGACTGAAAAAGACTAAATATCCTTAGTTAATGTCAAATAAATGAAGTAAATGCTGATAAGAGCACTTGTTAGGATTAATCGTAAGGACTGTTTGAGATCCTCTTTTCCTATGTCCTTAAGCTCTTGAAGTATCTTGCCATTTGGCATGTAACTTTATTAATGCATTGCTCTGTAGATCTTGGCAAATGTTTCTTTCACTCAAACACTTGTATTTTCATTTTTAAGGGATGACAGTCCATTGAAACCAAGTTTTCTGCAAAATATGATTGAAGACAGAACAGAATCAGCCTTATCATACTATGAATTCCTCCTTCATATACAGCAGCAAGTGAATAAATGAAACACTAGACTTTGGCTGACTTCTTTAAGGAAAGATTTTTGCATTAAACAACAATTTTGCTTGTAATATCTTCATTAAATCGTGGCCTGAGGCAGTTGATGAAAAGTTCTCACTGTGATTTCAGCGAACTAAAGCAAATAAAGGACCACATCTGAGAATCAAATGTGCAACGACATAATATATTGTACCTTAAAAAAATATATCTAAGTATTGGAACTGGTTGAGCACCTTTAATTTGCTGCAAACCATGTTTTTACTGTAAGTATTTGCAGCATGAAGTACATTTACAAAGGCAATACTGAAAAGGTGAAATACATTTTGTAAAATAAAGAGTTCTTTGTTGTTCAAAATGTATGTTTCTGTAACTTTGCATTTATTTTTTTTGATGCTAGATATAAAACCTCACAATACTGATCATGATTTGCAGGGAAATTCTTTGAGTGCATCCAGTGATTAGAGACAGAGCATCTCAATGTTCAACTTATTGCTTAAAGTAGCAATGAAACAACCATTCATTGTGAAACGAACAAATACTTACGAAGCGTAGAATCCAGTGCTTGAATTGGATTATGGCTAAGAGGACTAAAGGTAAGCTTAACCTGGACAGGATGGCTGAATTTCTTAAAGCTTTTAATAAGTCAGTATTCTAATTAAGACATAGTGGGGAGGAGCTGGCCCTATATGAAGCACATTTTAAAAAGTCAGTGACTGAGTCAGCAGCAAAAGTAGAATTAGGTAGATGGCAAGTTTTGGTTTTCTTCAGTAAAAGGAGTAGTTTTAACTTCAGTTTGTGAATGGTGTGGGAGGAGAAGGGCAAGGAAGGTTCTCACATTTTTTGGTTTATCTTTAGTAGACTTTTGGCTCTTGGTTTACACTAACTGAATGTTAGCCCCCTAAAATCCAGTGTGTTTCTGAAGCGAGTTTGTATGACAGCCCTTCAGACCTAGTGTTTTGAGACAACATTGAATATTCTGATGTTAAAAGTAGAAAAAAAATTTTTTCCAAAGCCAAAATTATTATGTTGTGTTTGAAGATTTGTTTATGGTTGGAGACACACTTGAAGTTTTAAATTTTTTTTTTTTACTGCAGCTGTGTAATGACCTTAGGTCCAAAGCCAGTGTGCACCAAATAAAAGCTTTAAATATACTCTCGGATCCCTGCCAGAGCTACAGGTGGAAATCAACATTGGAGTGAAAATTCACGTACAAACATATTTAAATAATTTTATAGAAGTGTATTGATAATTGTTCTGTTTTGGAGATTAAGCTGTCATTAACAGCTACCAAAGGAAAGAGTATTTAAGTTACTGTAACCCTATGCCCATGGAAGTGTTTCATATGGAAAAATATGGAAATGCTTCGTGGGGCAAGTAACTTGGAACAAGTCAAACACTTGTAAGTGGTCAAACATGTACAGGCTCGTTAACTTACATTTTGTGATACAAACGTCAAAGGACATCATAGGGTAACCATTTGCTACCATTTCAGGCTGTAGCTGCACGTGATTGTCAGGAGTTGCCTTACTTCAGAGGAGGAGTTTCTCTGGGGAAAATTGTTCTTGTCACTTGAGCACAAGAAGCTGAAGTTCAGAACAATGTCTAAAATAGCATGAAAAGACTATTATAGAACCAATTTAACCATCCCTGTCTGCTCTCTCTGTAGCAAACAGGAGTATATTTACTTGAACAGCTTTTCAGAGAATTGCACAGTTTCTAATCATAGTGAAGAGGTATTTTAAGTTTTGACAGTCTGATATTTTTTTTTTTCCTGGGGGAATGGGGTGTCTTCATTTAAATCATAAATGGAAGCTATGCATTTGCATAGTTTATGACTTAAAACTTGTGTTTTGGGTATGTTATCACTCATGTTGAAACTTATCCTTGCACCTAACAGCCCACCCAAAGTCTCTTTCTTACTACGACTGTATTTTGCTAATATATCCCTTATTTTTTAAAAAACCATCAATGTTGGACATGGCTTCATTGCTTTGTGTACACCAGATTAATGGCTAAAGATGTCAGTCTTTGTGACAATTAACAAATTAGAGTCCCTAAGTTTTACAGAGAAACAGTCTAAACAAGAATGAGATGAACCCTCTTGGAGTTCTTCCCACTTTGGAAGCAATTCTGTACTGAACTTAGCTTGTTCCCTCCCGCTGGGAACAGTCTGCTGGTTCGCCTTGTGTTGCTGTAAGGGCAGTACAGGACAGCTGAACACACAAACTACCCACGATGTGTCACTTTTACCTACAGTTGAAAAATGAGGACACTGAAGATGAACTGCAAAAACAGACAAGCGTGGCTCTGGTACTTAGATCTCAGCATGACAACTCTACCACTGCAAATGTACTCTATTTTTCTAGTTGAAGACTTTTAAAAAACTATTTCCGTATTTGACACATTAGTGTTCAGCCAGCATTGTTACCATCCATTTCACTTGGCTTTCATTATCGTTTTTAATTTAATATATTTGAGTCCAAGTCCACATAGACTGTGTTGCAATAACTAGAATGATTCACTTTTATTTATAATTAATTTCTTAACAGAATTTAATCAAAGAGGCAGAATGGCTGTTAAATAAGGGACCATTAAATGTGATTTTAAGGTTCTGTTTACTATTATGGATGTAATCCTTACAGTAAATTTAATTTTGTAAAGTAGTGTATAATATTGTAATATTAAAACCTTTGTTTTCTGAGCTCAAACATTTGATCTTCACTATGAAGTTATAAATCTTCCCCCTTCTGAATTTGAGACAGGATTTACTTGTCCTCCTTTTTACAGTTTGTAATTTTCACTGTTTTATTCCTGTAAAAAGTCATTTGTAACACATGCAAATGCTTATTTTATCTGTGCTAATTTATCAGATTTGGCTACTCAATAAAATCAATTGAAAGAACTCATGCAAGTCCATCAGTCCTTTCTTATAAATAAAAATAGAATAATGTATTTGATCAATCAAGATAAATACCATGTATCAACAAGTGATAAATTCTACTTTTAGCTAAAATGTAATATTTAGGTGATACAAACTGAGGGGGGATTTGAGAAAATGTAGTTCCAGCTGACTCAAACTTTTCGTCTGCCACTGGCATTTTTGTCCCTCCAGAGCATCCCTGTCAGTCAGCACGGTTACTCAGTCCTCCCTTGGGGTCTGTTCTTCCAGTAAGCCTTCACTGGTGCTGTACGCTGCCATGGTACCCTGCCATCTGCCTTGGAAGCTGGGCTCAAGAGCCAGCTAACATTGATGGCTGGAATTTAGCCTTCAGCAGTGTTCCCAAGATGGTGATCAGTTTTACTGCAGATAATCCTCAGTCTTCATTTAACATCCTATTCTTTCAACATCTCTTTGTAAAAGCAATTCCATTTTAACGCTTGTCAATTTTTTTATGAACTGCCATCACTGCCGCTTCTGGTTCATCAAACATAAGTTAATGCATGAGTTTGGTACTCTGACCTCTGTATTTAACAATTTTTGAATACAGAATTCTATCATTCTCGAAGTCACTTAGTATAAAAATATTAATTGGACTAGTCAGCGCATTTTTTTCCTCTGATAAATGTAACAATGTCTCTTGCTGCTCTTGAATCTCACCGCTTTGGCTGCAATCCTAGTATTAGTCTTCAGAAGTCCGAGTTCAGGATCTTGAGGCCAAGCCCTGCTTTTAATTGAAGTGCCTGAGTGGAGTGCAAGTCGTTCAGTGTCAAGGATGTCGAAGGTAATTCGTTTGAGGTATTGATGGAAAGTACTCATGTCGCTGTCTTCATTTGGTTTGGCTTTCAAGTACTTCTGCTATGCGCGTTAGCTATGTGAATGTTCACCTAAGGGGAGAATACTGTGGCCCAGTTTTGTAGGTTTTTGTCACACAGGTAGAAGTGTGATGGACTTTTTATTGCACATAAATTTGAGTATTATGCCAACTGTATCTTGCTAGAAATAACTGAAGATGTGCTCTGTTACAATAATTATTATTTCCTTGCTTTTTTCCTCAGTCAATCCCTTCACCTGCTGTATTAACAGCACTGCAGTGACACTTCATGAATGTTCACTTATTCTAATACTTTACATTTCTATACAGACCACTGCTTTCATGTCTCTATATAAGGAAAATGTTATCCTCCTGCACTAGGTTTTGTATTGCCTTGTTAAGCAGATTTTCCTTCTGAACACAAGGTGGACTGGGTAGGTTCACTGAAAACAGAAATTGAAGCAAACTAAGGAAGGAGCAGGCCACTGCTAGCGCTCAGAGCGTGGGGTCGCGTCACTGCCGCTGTGCTTTCCCCATAGGCACGGAAAAACCCCTGCCCTGGCTGCAGCTGTCGCTCCCCCACCACCACCTCAGCCCCTCTGGCCTGGCACCGCCCCGCGGCCACCGCCCTGTTTTTCCCTGCCCGCCTTTCGCGCCGTGATGTCACTTCCGAGGCTGGAGCGGCCATCTTCGGTGCGGGCGTTGTACTGCCAATGAGCGCGGCGTGCGAGGGGCTCTCCCCGCGAGTCTACCTGTTCTCTTGCCCTTACGCGAGATGGCGGCGCCTGCTTCAGCGGCTGGAGGCGGGCGGTGCTGGCGGCTGCGCGCTGAGGCGGAGCGGCCCCATTGTGCGGCGCTGAGGTAACGCCGCGGCCTCTTCTGCTGGGGATGGAGGACGGCGGCGGGGCGGGCGCGGGGTCCGCGCCCCCCGGGGCGTCC
>NW_010171247.1:26862-33889 GCF_000695765.1 Mesitornis unicolor
ATGAACTCGGAGGAGCGGATCAACCGCATTATGGGCTTCCACCGGCCCGCGGCCGCCAAGGGTGAGCCCTGTGGTGGGCGGTGGCGGGGGCTGCGGCGTCGGCGTGAGGACTCCTGGCCGTGGGGCTGGCGATAACGTCCGGCTGCGGCCTCGTCCTGTCGTGGCCGCTGCCTGCGGTCTCCCCACGGGACAGGAGCGGCTGGGAAAATCCCTCGGTGCCATCTTTCGTTTCAGCGGGGCTTTAAGTGAAGCTCGACCCTCTCTGGTGCTCGAGAGACCCGCGGATAAAATACGTGTGGCATCAGGAACGTGCCGAGATCGGGCTTGGGCCTGTTGCTGTTCTTGCATAGCGAGCAGGCAAGCTGTCATTTCACTTAAAGTAGTTTTTCTTAGTTGAAGAAACGATAACCCTCCCCCACGTCTTCATTCAGTAAGTGCTTGCTTTCAGAGCTGAGCTTTTTATATCAAAATTTTCTCGTATTCGGATAATAACCAATCATTGGATGCTTGAGGTCAGCATGCAGAATATTCTTGCAGATTCATCGGTAGGTCATTTCTTTTCCTGCACATACTTGGAGGAGGCTGACTATCTTGCCAGGGAAGAGTTTTCAGATTTTCGGTTTACAAGGATGCCCGTAAGCCGTGAACCACTCTGCTCGAATACTGAAAAATACATTTTAAGCATTGATTCATCCTCTGTGGTAGGACTAGACCTGTTCTGCATGCCTCTCGGTTTTGACTGTGTTCTCTCTTATCGTCTCTCACTGTAAAATGAGATCTTCAGGTTTAACACAGAGTAGGTTAGCACTGCTTCGCCTCTGACAGTGCAGAAGAACAAGCCAAAGTACGCTTCTATTGCCTGCACATTTGTCAGTCTTTAATGCACCTTCTGTGTGATTCACTTTCTGTAAATCTTTGTGGTTTGGTTTTTTTTTTATGTTGCGCCATATATTTGGTATAATATACTTCCACTTGTGCATGCAGTGTTGTTGGTTAAGGAAATCCAATGTTTTTATTTTTCCATTACTGATAGCTTCAATCTCCAGCTTGCATTGCACAGCTGTCTGTCTCGTGTCTGCACCATTTCTGAAGAGTGCCCTGCAAAGGTAGGGTTCTTTGTAGGCTGGTAGCAGTGTACTGAGTCCAGTTGTCTAAAAACATAGTTTTGGTGAAGCTGATGAGCGTTTTCAGTCTGGCATATGCTGTGCTCTTCCCTTTTCGTTATTATCTGTAGTGTAACCCAAATCTGGGTGTAAATCTTTCCTTGGATACATAAGCAGGTTGTGTATCAGCTGAGCCTGTTTCTTTTTAAAATGAGACTGTGTATTCAGGTACGTCAGGTGGCATTGTGATTAATAATTAGCGCGTTAATTAATCATAAATCTGTCTTTTCACTTCGGAAGTGGAGACATCAACCCAGGACCCCAATCCAGTATGGCTAAAGTGTTGTTCCACATACCTGGTGTGCGTAACTATATTTTTGTTTATTTTTCTTAGATGATGAAACTCACACAGAATCAAAGCTTCAGCATGACCAAGATAAATCAAACTCGCTTCCCATTCCTTCAGTTTCCAAGCGAATTGTGCTTGGTGATTCTGTCTCTAATATGGGAGGCACAGCTGACCATACAGGCAGCATGGCAGACCTCAAAGGGGATAAGGACTTGTTCAGTAAAACTCCAGAGCTTGTCAATGAGTGTGCGAGTGAGCTCCGCCACCGTAATAGAGGGGAACTGCCATCTGAAGCTGCACCACGGCCATCTAGGCATGGATTAGACCAGTACTTATCCAGATTTGATGAAGCTCTGAAGCTGAGGAACCAGCTGATGAATGAGAAGCCAAGCCAAGAGAATGGGAATGCAGTGGAGGAGTTTGATTCTTTCCGCATTTTTAGATTGGTGGGATGTGCTCTGCTTGCCATCGCAGTCAGGGCTTTTGTGTGCAAGTACTTGGTGAGTTCAGGGAAACAAATAATCCTGTTCTGTTTTGCTAGTTTCCTGCAAACTTGCTGTGAAATACTCTTTATCTAGGGCTGAGGTTGATCAGTAGTGACTGAATTGGGAACTTCAGGCACTCTTTACATTCCCAGCAACTGTGTAACTGGAGTAGTTGTTGTGTCTTAAATCCTCTGCAAGTTTGTTCCCACCTGTGTAAGCATGAGTCAACTGCTCTTCCAGTTTGGAGTCTAGAAAGGAATAGCCGTGTAAGAACAACAATTCTTGTCCCAAGATAAGCAGATCCTACTCATGAGTTATCTGAGAAAAGTACTTCCTCACTATTCCAGGTGTTTGTTGTACAGTAGCGTGTGGCTGGTACAGCCTGTGGCCGCCTGGATCGCCGGGCTGCAGCGTAGACAGTGCTGTATGCTCCTGCAGTTTCAGGTTTTTAGGATTGAACAAAATAAGGCAGAACCTTATTTTTGATATGTAACTTGTCTACTTTGGTTTGTAGTGTTCAAGAATACTGTTGCTATTGTCCACAAATTGTATTTCTACCTACTTAATTTATGACTTGGGAAGCATTACATTTCTGTGTTTTCTCAGCTATTAGCTCTGACCAAGTTAATTTTCTTCTTTTCTGTTCCTTCAGTCAATATTTGCACCATTTCTTACTCTACAACTTGCTTACATGGGACTGTCCAAGTACTTTCCAAAGGTAAAATATTTTTTCAAAATCAGATTAATTTGAAATGTTTTAAATTTGAACTTGTGCTTAGATTGTATTGTTTTAGGACCAGTGCATATGAAGCATTCTTCCCTTGTTTAAAACTGTAGAACTGAGAGTTACCAAATGCAGATAGTTTATACTAGCTTTTAATCTTTCCAGATTTAGTCCAAATCCTTTTTAAAGTTGCTGTGAAAACGTGGACTAGCAACTTCTTTAGCTGTAGCCTAATTAAAGGCATCTGACTGGCAAGACCAGGTAATTGTTTCTTGTATTTGGGAAACTTGCTTTTCTCCTAGACCATGCTCTACTGTGGTTACTGTTTACTCTGTCAACAGCTGTTTTGCATGCAATACCTCAATGAAATCTTGGAGAGCGTTCATTAAAAAATAAGACAGTCCTTGAGTTTTAAGGGCTCCGTGTTCCCTTGCTAGTGTCAGTTGGAACAGCAACTTGAAATGAGACGTCTACTTGTGCATGAGATGTGCTGCTTATTAGCAAGATTTGCTCTATCACTTGCTTCATATATTTACACCAGTTAATTGTGCTGAAGTATTTCTTTTGTTAATTTTGTCAGGTCTACAGTGCAAAGCAGGACTGAATGATGCTCAATCCATAGTTGAAATGGAACATTTGCATTTTAAAAGGAATAATATATGACCTGTAGAAAATCAGACTAAATCAGTGCTTCTTTATAAGTGGTTAAGTGTGCCATTGAAAACTGAACTTCACAGTAGTCATTCTGAACTGATGTGTCAAAATGCAAAAGAGTAGAATCAGCCTCAGACTTACACTAGCTCTTCTGCTAGATCTTTTTGATCTTGTTTCTACTGTCTTCAGCTTCAGAATTTAAAGAGCTGGTTCCTTTCCCCAACTTTTACTGCACTGACACCCAGATGAGCTCAATCAACTTGTTATCCTCTGTTTTCCTCTTATGAAACCCAGAAAGATTCTTGAAAGCTTAATTTAGATTTGATTCAATTAAGATATCCAGCAAGTATTACTGAATTACCAACATTTTCAGTCACTATCACCTTTTCCAGCCGGTCAGACTTTGCATCCTCAGGATTCCTCATCTTAAGGACAGAAGAACAACTTTCAAAAGATTTTTGGGCATTTCTGAGTTTGGAGGATAAAGTTGCAAAATGGAGTCATACTAAAATGGAAAGAAGCAGTTGGTTTTCAATTCGAAATCACTTTTCTGTGTCAGAAAAGCAACAGCAATTTTTGCCACGTACTGTGATGAGGTTAATCCTGTTCTGCCAGTGGAGATGCCTGGCTTGGCTTTTAACACCCAGATTGCCCTTGTCTGGGACTCGTCCCTCTCACAGCCTCATTTTACAGCCTGCTTGGAGTGCCAGTGTGAAGTAGGCATAATATCTGTGATGAATTTGTTCTGCTGTTAACCAGCCTTCCGCTCAGCTCCAGTGGATCCATCACAGCACGAATCTGTAGCCAGGCTAAGTGTTGTGAATCTTGGAGCATGTCTGGAGCAAATCAATCCAAACCTGCTACTCTTAGCGATGAATTTGGAATGTGCCTGGCTGCGTGTCAAATTGGCACAAATTTTGTGACATGTAAACCAGAATTGGATTATAACAGAAGAACTAACATAATACTTTTTATTTTTCTTTTAGTGTGAGAAGAAGGTGAAAACGACAGTGTTAACTGCTGCTCTTTTACTGTCTGGAATCCCTGCAGAAGTGATCAGTCGCTCCATGGACACCTACAGCAAAATGGGAGATGTTTTCACAGACCTTTGTGTCTATTTCTTTACTTTTATCTTTTGCCATGAACTTATTCTGTTTTTTGGTTCTGAAGTACCATGATGGCTGTAAAATTCAATGCAGTAGTTGCTAAAGCTTTCTGGACTCTATTCTGACTGCACAGACAGGTTGAAACTTTCATTAAAATTTTTACCTGTTGGAATGCTTGAAAGGAGCCTCAAATCCAGTCATTTTGGGAAAGGAAGAGTGGGGTCCCAGACCACCAGTTGTGTTTGTTCAGTTTATTTGAATACTGTGTCTGCCCATTACAAATATGAAGAATAGGATGCAGGCGTCAGTGGATGTTTTATTTGGTTTAGTTAGATGATGCCCTCCTTAGCCTTCTTCATAAACATTTACAAAGCTGCCTTTGTTCTTTTCAGCGAGAACAAAGAGAAGGTAATTCCTTTCAGCAGAACAAAATATATCTGTGTATCTCCAGTATGACTGTAGCTGTCAAGCACTGCTCATTTTGTGGTGGTCCCATTTTTTTAAGAAAGCTTTAAATAAAAGAAATACCTGTATTCTGTTGATCCAATTCAGAATGTCAAACCAAGTAGCTGCTTCTGGAGAATGTTGGTGACACATTCCACGTTGTTGTCCTAATCCTTGCCTTGCTATACAGTATTTGTTGTGATTGTGATTAACTTTATTTGATTATTATAGTGCAAAACAGCTAAGTGAAAAAGAAAAAAACAACCTTGCTGCTTACAAATGTCATGAATCAAAAAGTAGGAAGAAACAAAATATTAATCTCCTGTGTTTGTGAATTTCCAGCAGCTGAATCCTAGTGTAGCTCACACAACACACTTTCAATCTGATCCCCTTTTTTTTAGCTCCTTGCAGGATTACGTAAGACAGCTTTTACTATGACATTAATTTCTGCGGTTTGTCTCTGTTTATTGCCAGACATCTGCATGCAAACAGGATCTGAATTACAGAGGACTTCTGCTCCTGCTGCGTGATACCATGACCCAGCAGTACAGTCTTTGGTTCAGTAGAGCTGCATTTATGTTCGCGTTTTTGGTGTGATTTTGATATTGCCCTAGTGAAACCACAGTAGCCATTACTGTTAAAAGCCTATACACTACAAGTGACAGTGAAATAAAAGAGTGCTGTAACTCCCACATGAAGATCTATGCATGAAGGGAGAATGGCATTTTGTGTTTTTCTCTGGGGGTGTCCAGCCACACAGGTGAAAAGACGACAAATACAGATGAACCCTATCAGCAGATAAAGTAGCAAGGTGGCGAGTGCTCTTGTTTTCAATTTCATAGGAATTTTGTGCAGTGAGAGGAAGGAAGCTTCAGTAGAAGGAGGTGGGATTCCAAAGAGCCAGCTTAAATGCTGCTAGATCTGAAAATTTCTGTTGAAGCCAAATTTGGTATTATTTTCAAGTTGCAGTTTTCTATTTCAAATCTGAACTTTAACGTAATCAAGGCCAATGCCCTTTTTAACGTACAGAAATGACTTTATCTTGGCATTTGTCTGCAGAAACTTTTTTAGGGAGCAAAACTTTGATTCCGACTCGTTGCTAAGTAAAGAACTGTGCTTTCTGCTTTTCTGTTAAAGCTTCCTGTTATAATTTTAACACTTCGTTTCTGACTCCTAAATTAGTTATGTGTTTGTGGCATGAAAACAAGGAGCTTATGTTTTGATTTGACAATTTTTGTGGGTTTACTGATTATTTTACAACGAGTATCATGGTGTTCAGGGCTGGGCTGCAGAAGAGTCTGACATGGGTCTATTAACACATTTATTCAGCAGCTTTAAATTTGTTTATATTGGTCAAGAATTTCAGCAAATTGAAATAGCTGTCACTTAAATTAAGGTTGAGGTATGTAAATAATGAGTTTGCTCAAATGTTACACTTGCTCTGACTCGGTTTGCCCACACGTATGCCCAAATGTAATACAAATAAACTGCAAAAATACTGTGTACTAACATCTGCGAAAAGCAGTGACTTTTTAATCCTCAGCATAAAGAATTTAATTCTGATCAGCTCAGTACTGAGGAAAGAGCTGACCCACCTGCTGTATGTTCACTCAACCCCTTGCACTGTCCTTACATACAGGGAAATATAAAGCAGTTTTTCTTCCTAAGTGGTTAAAGAAATCTTGCAGTGGAACTTAACCTGGAACTTCTTGGCCCGTAATCGCTTGGCTTTGTCCAGTTATTTCCAGGTGGGCTGGAGGAAGCCTGTGGGCCTGTGGGTGAACGGCCACAGCACCAGGAAGGACTTGTGCTAAACAAAGCTGCTTCTCCCTCGGTCGAGAAATGAATCCCTTTTATTCCATTTTTAACTTATCTTTGTACATGTACATAATTCTATATAATGTTTATTGCCAAACTGATTGTTTTCTATTAAAAGTATATTTGTTACCCCCCTTCCTTGGCGGTTCATCCTGGTTTGGAAAGGGGTTGTGGTACGATGCGGACACCTTGCACCGGGAATCTCGCGGGGGCCGGGCAGCAGGGGCGGGGCTGAGGCCTTTAACCGGGCAGTTTTGACGGGCGGGCCGGCGGGTAGCTGCCGGTTTTGTTGCGTCCTCCGGTCGCTAGGGGCGCCGCAGGCAGGCGGCGGGCCGGAAGCGCGG
>NW_010171248.1:0-2742 GCF_000695765.1 Mesitornis unicolor
GCCACTCCTCCCAGCTTGGTGTCATCAGAAACCCCCAGCTCTGCTCTTCCCCTGGCCAGGTTTTACATCTGCATCGCCTCATCACTTGGTTTGCAAAATTTGGGTGCGCAAAGCCCGGCTTTTGCTGCCAACCTATGACAGGTACCACCTATATACACATCCACAGCATTTCACTCCATCTGAGCTTGGACCATTTCATCTCACAGAGCCTTTCCACACAAGGACCCTGCTCACAGGGAGTCTGGGGTCTTATTCTGCTGGTCACATCCCACTGGGAGATGCTTGGGATGCCCTGTGAAGGGAATGGTGATGACACTGGGACCCCGTGGGGCTTTTCTGACATCCCCAAGGGATGCTGCTGCCGCCGAGCATCACCTCCATGCCCACACAGGGAAATATCCTCCCACGGGGACGAGATAACGCTCGATTTATCACCCGACACGTTGGGAAGAAAAGCCAGGCCAAACTCAGCTGAGCACAGAGGTTTTGCCTCTGCCCGGGCTCGCGAGGGACACGACCTTTCTGAAAACTCTGGTTATTTATTTTGATAATCCTTTTGTTGGGATAAACGCTTTGCTCTAGCTGCAGCCTCAAGGTCACTGGAGTTAATGAGGAGAGGAGAAAGGCCAAGTGAATGGGATCTGTCCTTTGCAACCCAATGCATTAGCGGAGGAGAGGTGAAATGAGGGGGCTGGACTCTTCCTCCTCTGCTTTTTACTTGAAAAAAGCCAACAACAGCAACACAAAACAAGTCTCTCTGTCTATCTCAGCCTTATTTTTTTCTCTTATTCCCATTGCTCTCCTTCACTCCTCCCTGGCCAACATCACCACCTTCATACTCCAACTGATGGGAAGAGGAGAGCAGGCTTAGCACTAGAACAATGAAACACCCCCAAGGCAGCACCATCCTGCCCCATCCAAGGACCTGACACCAACACCCTAAAACCAAGGCTCCCAACTGCTCTTTGAGGGGAGCAAAGGGATGGAGGGGAAGCCGCCTCCAGCTCCCTGCTCAGATGCAGCCATTTTGGTGCAGAGATCTGCAAGAGGAATATTAAGCTTGGTCTGAATGCAGCAGCCTCGCTCAAGATTTATGAAGGATGAAGGAAGGAAGATTCTGAGGCAAAGCATCATCTCAAAAATAACTGCCGAGTCCTAGCGGGTATAAAAGATCTGTCCATAAACCAGTTTGTCATCACCAGTCAATAAAAACGCGAGCAACGGGAGGAGGAGGCGGCGATCGCTGGTGTCCCTGGCCCTGCACATCACACCCGCATGGTCCTGGCTGGCTTACCCACATGTACGGATGTGTAGGCACATTTTCAACCTCTGAATAGCCATCCCGTGCCCCAAAGTCTCAAAGTCAGCATACTTACACCCGTTTCAGCGCGTGGAGCTACACAGCAGACTGATGCCAGGGCGTTTAGGGGAGAAGGATGGAGTCACAGCCACTAAAACCAGTTGGGGTCAGCATCAAACCAGCAGGCTGGGACCTATCAGATGTCCAAGGGGACCTTGTTTCTCCCTGTTACCTAATGCTACTGCTTCAGACACCTTCTGAGACACGGAGGAGAAAAGGACCTGGTGCTGCATTGGGGTGAACCACCTCCCCCCCCCAGCCCCAGGCAGCAGAGGCAGAGCTGTATGGGAAGAGCATTTTTGATGAGGGGCACCAAGCTGAAAACATCTAGGAAGCAAATCAGGATGTTGCTGTGATAAAGCCTGCCTTTAAAGGAGGTTGGTAGCTTTTCTCTTTCCTGCTTTTTTTATTTTTACAGGTTGCCCGATACAAAGCAAAACCGCCCCAGTTGGTAAGAGATGAAGGGAGCTTCTCTCATCACCTTTCCCATCACAGGCAGCCCCGATGCTGCTCGCAACGTCTACCTGCCAGCCCCGGGAAAGCTTCACATTTGATTTCCCCACATGGTGCGCTCAAAGCCGGGGCATCCCCAGGAGAGCGGGGAGGAGGCGCCCAGGGCTGACAGCAGCGGAGCGGGAAGTGCCGAGGCTGGGAAGGATCTGTCAGAGTTATCCAGGCTCCATCCAGCTGGGGCAGACCTGTTTCATTGCTCTGTTCTCCAGTGCTCTATCAAGTCGAGTTTTAAATGGCTCGGGTGATGGAGTGGACCGGGTAGGCTTCGAGATCTCTCCAATAGGAGGATTTCACCCCTTGTAAAATCATTTATTCCCATAATAGTGCTGCTCATCGTTGCTTTTGCCCACTTCAGCCTCTCCTCACTTCCTAACCTGCTGGACCGTGGTCCTCTACCCAAAAACTCCTGTAGCATCCTTCGGCATTGCCCGTCAAGGAGTGGGGACTGCCCCTGTGTGCTACCGAGCCAGGAGCAGCAGCGTGGGGAGACAAAACCCTTTCCTCCCAAAACCCCTAAACCTTTTCCTCCCAAAACCCCTACACCTTTTCCACCCAGCCATAAGGCAAATTATTTGGGCTCCTTCTCCGCCAAAACCACACCAAGATATTACTCAGGTTGATTTAGAGTCCCCAAAAAGCACGCCTGACCAAGCACGCTTGCTTGCTTGTTCTCCCTCTCTCATTTATTTTCTTTTTCCCTTAACCTTCTGCCAGAAAAAAGCCTCGCCATCCCTTCTCATTACCAATCATTCATATCAACCTCCCAGGAAGCACTCTGGGGCCACTTGACTATGAACAGGGCACTAAATGCAAGGCGGAGGAGGATGTATTAATATCTAATAAGAGTGATAGATGATGTGAACCGCTCC
>NW_010171248.1:2868-14134 GCF_000695765.1 Mesitornis unicolor
GCCATCTTGACAGATTTATTTTGATCGAATTGTCTAATTGAATACAGTTCTTGTTTCCCTTCACTTTGTGACCTTTCACGCCCGTGAAATAAATGTAATTTGGAGAATTATTCCTCAGCAGCAAACGCGGCTCCTCCAGGGCTGGGGGTGGCTGCTTCGCCTCTTCCAACTCGCCAACAAAACACTGCCAAAAGAGCCACCCAGTCCTGGGTGCTGGGCCAGGATTTCTTTCCCATTTCCACGTTCAAAGGCATTAAAGAAAGAAAAAGCCTTTCATCCGGCTTCACCTCCAAGCGCATCCCAAGCCCGGGATGCTCTGCTGTGCCAGACGCGAGGCGACGCTTCCCATAAATTTCACAAGAACGAGCCTCGGAAATTAAAAATAACCAAGCCGTGGTCCCTCGCAGACAAACGTGCCGTCTGCGCGCCGAGAGAGGGCCTGGCGAGGAGAGGTGCCGCTGAATCTTTTATAATAATATCAATCAATATTAAAAATGCATGGCCTCCTCAATTTTTAAAGCGTCTTAAATTAATCTTTAAACACAACTATTTTGCTTAAACCAAAGCCTTTTGGTAGTAGCCCGCGAATGGTATTTCCGCCTGCTCCCCCGGGTTCGTGCCAGGTATCTAGGAGAAGTCTAGTAAGTAAGTAAATAATATACATCCACCACAATTCCCTAGAACCGCAAACAGGAGGAAAAAGCAGAATTTACTGCTAAATTCACTATTGACTCAGCTGCCAAAAAGGTCTTTATCTGCCCATATCCACACACGCCCGTGTCTAAACCAATACGGCGAAATTCGGGCGATTCCCGCATGCTCCATGGGCTGCCCCGTGGCTGAGAGCATCTGGGGCATGGGAAACGCCGCTCACCGCTGCGAGCTTCCCGGGGACGGTGCCTCTAATGCACGCAGGGGGACGTGGCATTTCTGACGGCGAGACTTCTGCCTCGCTTGCCGTTTAATGTTAAGAGGCTTGTACAGTCAGCAGCGTTTAAAAGAGTAATGACTGTTTTCATGGTAAATGCTCTGTTAAATAACCCGGGATTATTGTGTTGTGTTATTGCATATATAAAATGGCATTTGAAAAAAAAAAATAAAAAAAATAATAATTGTTTTAGAGCTAATTGATGTTTTTAACGGGCTCCGTGCGGGGAATTTTTATTTGGCGGAGGGACAGGCTGCTGTCAGGAAGACGCAGCGGTAAAGGCAGGGAGGCTTTGACCCCGCAAATTCACTGGAGTCACTGGTTCTTGTCTGGTTTGGGTGCTACTTCTAGCCAAGAAATAGAGGAAGTTCAAGCCATCTGCTTTCAAAAGCAAAAAGCAGGGAGCCAGACCAGCGCAAATGCACCCCCGAACCCGAGCATCACCCACTGCTGCCCATCGCAGGAGCATCCCTTGGCCACGCACGGTCAATGAGACACTGGAAAGTCACTCACTTTTGGCTGGTTATCCCCTGCAGAGCCACCAAAACCTCCCCAGGGGGATGCCACGTTCCCTCTCCCCTGTCCCCGAGTGTTATTTCTGCAGACAGCGAAGGAGAACCGCCCCAGTGCCCAGGGCTGGTGAATCACCCGTGAGCAATCCTGCAGCGGGAGCGCAACCGGGATCATTCCCAAAGAGATCGGGATGGCTCAGCTCCTTCCCCTCGCCCACACCTGCAGGACCACCCTGGAGGCCAGAGCCGCCACCATCATCACTGCCAACCTCCTGCTTGGCACGTAATTATTTCGGCATCTACCGGCATCGCTCCCCTGACGAGGAGGATTTGCTGCACAATTTTAGCAGCCGAGAGAGCCCAGACTCCCTGTTTACGCCCCTCACAGCCGTTTCAGTCTGCAATCAAAGAGCGGAGGAAGTGCTCTCCTTGGCTTTCAAACCTGGAGCCTTTGAGCTGCTCTGACAGCGGCTGACCCTTGTCTGGAGGCTTGCGGGGCACTCGAGCAGTCAGCGGCGGCGGAGTGAGTCCTGAAGCTTTACAGAGGCAGTGACTTTTGGGATGTGGAGTTAATCACACGAGCGAGCATCTCCGAGTTGCCAGGAGGGATAGCGGGGCCATTGGAGACGGCAGTTTCAAGTCTGAACCATCTCCTAAGATCTCCGCATCCGTACACAAGCCCGGCGTCAGCGCATTCAGATCACAGGGCGAGAGTGGGAGGCTGTCACGCAGGACCCACTGGGTCTCATCCCTCAAAATCAGGCAGCCCATTAACCCAAAAGCATCCGCAGCATCTCAGCTCCACGTACCACCGCAAACTGCCTCTCAACAGCTCGTAACGAACCGGAGACCTGGAGTGCAGAGGCCAAAAGCCACCAGCTCTGAAGCATCACAAGAAAGGAGAGGAGATGAAAGCAGTCGCCATGCCCCGGACCCTCGCAGCAGCGGGGAATGGGTAAAAGGAAAACATTTGAGGAGTGAGACAAGGTCTGCAGATGGGCAAGGAGGGAAGATCCCCGCTCCCCCTCCACGGGAAGGATGGCACGAAAATAATTGGGCTGTGAAATCTAAGGGAAGGCTGGCAGAGCAGGCGAGTTCAGGGCCACGAGCCTGCTGGTTTGAAGTTGGCTCCTCATCCTGACAAGTCTCCTTTCTTAGCATCACCCCATGCACCATACACACCCCGTGATGCTGCTGCAGCTGCACAAGCCACAAGACGATGGTTAAACCCAGCTCTGCGTGCTCTAACAGTATGAGCAATATCTCTGGCTGCACGCACAGCCTCTGTAAAACAAGCTGCAGAAGTGAGATCCTGAACTCAAAACCTTCTCACCCTCATTTTCTCCCAACGCCACCCTCTGCAAAAAGCCCCAGCCGCTCGTCCCCAGCTCCTCTCAAGGACAAGGCGACTCTGGTTTGTTTTTTCCCTCCTTTCACAGGTCCTGAGGCTGTGTCTCAACCCATTCTCTTACTCAGAGGCATCAGGACCCCAGGAGGATGCTGCCCTAATGGGCTACAGCTCATTACCACAACCACAAAGTGCAGAGAAAAGCCCCTCTGTGTGTTTTCCCAGCCCTTGGCTGTACAAGTGCCATTTAATCACGCTCAGTAACGAAGCCAGAGAGGAGCCAGGAGAGGCCGCGCAGCCTTTGATGGAGATGCAGGGGCCGATCTCGCTGCCCGCGGGTGACAGTGGGGACAGGAGCAGCAACGGGGCCGAGCACCCCTGTGATGCTCTGAGCAGCCTCAAAGCTCCCAAATACTCCACGGGCGCTTTATCTATAGCATACGTGGTACATCCTACAGTGCTTAATCCGCCAGCACTGGTTAACCATTACTATTACTAGTAGGGAATCGCTATTTCCCACAGACCAACACGTGCTGCATGGGTGAAAACGCCTGCAAAATGAGCTTTATTTCTCGGAAAAGCACACTCAGGAGCCTGCTGCGGGGATCCAAGACATAAAAATCACCATAAACTCCTCTAGGAAGGGACTATCTTCTCGCTATACACTTGGCACAGTGGCTGTCCCAGCCTCCAGGCCCTACTACAGTATAAATAATGATAATCCCTCACTCAGCAATACAATGAAACACTTGCTCGGTACTAAAAGTTATTTAAAATTCATACCTACATTGGGAAATTATTCAGTAAACTCTAATTACTTATCAAAAGCAACGATGATAGTTTTAAGGAGAGGGAGTGCCCATAAATACAGAGCCATAAATAAACCGCTACTCAGTAGCACGAATTAATTTGTATTTAATTGCTAGAAATTGCTATCAATTACTAAACATTCCTTGCAGAATAGGCAAATTCTTTTAAGAATAATTTCAATTGCTAATTGGAAGTCTTTTTTTCCCCCCCGCCCTTCCTTCATTCTCATCCCAGCTCCTGCTAAGAGACTCCTCCAAAAGTGAGCCAGTCAATAATACAAGATACAGCGGAAATCTTTGCCCTGCTCCATCCCAGAGCTCATCATCCCAGTTGGAGGCACAGGTATATCCCAGAAAATGAGACCTGGGGTCTCCAGGACCGTTAAGCCCACACGGAGGCATCGCTCCATCACTGGGTACCAGTCCCGGGGTGGCACGTCCCATTCGTGACAAGCAAAGCGAATGACACGCACGTCTCCCGCTTACAATAACAGCCCTTCCGTGTCTAATCCATCATATTTGATGCAGATCTCTTCCCCTGAAGTGTTGTCAATGAGGATCTAATTTAGTGCTAATTAGACAAATATTGCATGTTAAACAGCCATTGATTATTAAGAGACAGTGAGCGCGGTTTAGCTCTGCGGACACGCTGTATTATATCTGGGATGAGGCTGGTGAATGTCTTGCTGTTTCTAATCATCAGCTAGTAATTAACGTCCAATAACTTGTAACTTGGTTTATCATTATAGATTTAGGAAGGCAGTAATAGAACTGCACGCTAATTAAATATCAATTGATTATTTAAGGCATATAAAGATTTAGCAGCTAGGTAATAGATACACAGAGTTGTTAAACTTTAATAACCATCACATTGCATTCTCTTGTACTATTAAGTTAGTGTTTAATGAGAGAGAGGTAACTTTTGGATGGGACTTTCCAAAGTGTTCAGCAGTTTGTGAGCCCTCACCCAAGGATCAGAGTCTTACAACAACAGGCAATAGGAACAAAAGTCAGGAAATTCGGAAATTTTGCTTTTTAATTGGGGCTCTCCAAGCCCTCAGCTAAGTGAGGTGCCCAAGGCCACAGCGAGAGGCAGTGGCAGAGCTCCCAAAATTCCCACGTGACATTTAGTATCTCAGCTTCTTTCTCACTCCAGGCAAACCCCAAAGAAACAGAGACAAATTGCAGATTCCCTGCCAGAAATAAAACCAGCTTTCAAATCCAAGCCCGGCACTTGTTGGGCAGCCTCAGCCAAAAAACCTGATCGGAAAAGACACGCACAAGAAGCTGACGTCTGCTCCTCGGATGGGGTCTGACCCCACGCTCAGGAATTTGAGGGGGTTGGGAAGCCTGGGCTCCTTCCCCCGTGGGAGGAAAAAGAAAGATGAGAGGCAGAAGGCTCTGAAAGGGAAAAGATAAATGGCTTCTGAAGGGAAATAACCTGCAGGACTCGGTGGGCTTGGCAGCACCCCGCTAAGTGCAGCATCAGTCTTGAAAACCAGCTGCAAGCTCAGCAATCGCAGGACAAAGCCTGGGTTTCGGAGAGCAGATGGCACAGCTTCCTCCCAGAGGGAGCCCACGGCCAGGACCACACAGTCACGGCCACCCTTGACGGCTCCTGGCTTGGGGCACTGGGCTAGGAGATGCCAAAGGGATTCAGCATCACTGAGAGAGACGCGGCTGCAGCGTTAACCCGGCTCTGGGTTCAAATGCAAGCAGTCAGCACAGCTCAGGATGCGGCCAATCGGCAAAGCCAGCACCTTTTCGTAAAGGGAGCTGCTTCCCGTAGACAGCCTGGCCTCATCACTGATTTACTGGGCAATAAAAGCAAAAAAAATCCAGGAAAACGCTTCCAAGTGCACCTCAGAGAGTCTGCAGCCTCGGTTATAGAGTCTGGGCAGGCCCCAGCTGCCTCCTAAAACCTCCTTTTGTGCATGATGGGTCCAGGGAAGGGCTCGGTGCTCTGCTGGGGCTGGCTGGCTCTGCAGTGGGTGCCAGAGCATCCCAGCCTCTGCAAGAAGGGGAGGAGGAGTGCGGCTGCACCAAAAGGCAGCAGGACGAGGCCAGCAGCACCCTGGCAATCCCTGCTGCCTGGAAGGAAAATCAACCCAATCTGACAGAGCAGTGAATAAGCCCTACTCTGAGCCTTCTCGCATGGGGCACCATCAGATGAAGTACATGAGACATCACCAACCGCATGTTGCTGCTTTAGAACCGGTCAAGTTCCTCGATGGCTGCCCAAAACACCATCCCAGCAGCACAATGACGACACAAACAGACATCAGGAATCCTGAGCAAGGAGATTTAGGACATAAAGATGGCCCCCAAGCCCTTCATGCAAATTGGGCCGGGTCTCATAGGCAGGGAAGCACCTTACAGCAGCCATCCCATATCCTCGCATCCCACCTCCTTACGTCCTTTCCCTGAGATCTCTCACAGAAAGTGAGCCACCTCCTAGGACCGTTTCTCCTCCCTTTTCCACGCCTGCACCTATATTTGCCCTGGAGCATCCCCTGGGACGAGCAGCAGCCATCCTGACATCGCTCCAGCCAGTTCCCTGCAGAGCCAAGCAGGAACAGCATCATCCCAGGCAGTTTATATAGGAACACCAGCACGGAGTAGAGAGCAGTGCAGAAGAGCAAGAAAAACCCCTCTTAAACAGTTTTGCAGCGGAGTTTACCCGCGCTGCAGCAGGCAACAAAGAGAACCGTCAAGAGCAATGAGACAAGGCAAGGGAGGCATCGCAGCGGATAAAGGATTCTTCAGGTATGAGACAAAACCGGCTTTGGAAACCTCGCAGAAGTGAGTTTAAAGTCTCCAGAGGATATCAATTGAGATTCTGTCACTTGGTGTCAGGATAACTTTCTGGACAGCTCTCGGAGCTTGTTAAGCTCTCGCTTGGGCTGCATCTGAGCTCCGGTGGCAGCGCTGTCTGCTACCACGAGCAGCGAAACGAGAGATGAAAAAGTCCACGTGGCTTCTCCGTGATCCCTTCATCATCCCCTACCACGGCCTGCAACATCCTCAGCAGCGACCAGCTGGGAGAACTCACTGCTCAAAGAGGGGGGCAACATCCCAATCCCACGCCTCAAAACAGTGTCCGGGAGTTTGCGGGCACAGGACGAGGAATGTGGGATGGGATGCGATGGCTCGTGTAATGCAGGCGGTGGTAACGGTGTCTGGGCATGGCAATCTATAGCTCGGGGAAGAAACCAGCCGCTTCTCCCACAGCAATCATTTCATCCAACGCCCTGCAAGACTCCCGCTGTTCCCGCTAGCCCTGGATCCCCAACTTTAATTAAGTCCAAGCAGCCTTCTCGCAAGAACAAGGGAGGAGAGGGTGACTCAGACAGCGGTGGGACCAGCTGGCGTAATTACCATACAGTTAAGAATATTAATTAAAAAACAGCCCTCCCCCCCAGTTATAAAAAAGAAAAAAGAGCATCAAACTGATGAATTCCACTTAAAGAAATATATGGGGATAAGGAGGAAGAGCAGGGAGGGTGACGGAGACAGAGATGGGATGCGACGTGAATGCTAACAGCTCCCACCGTAGCCGCTGCCGCAGTGAGCCCCAGGCCTGGCTGCTTCCCACCGTTACTTCGAGTCTCCTTGGAAATGGGCTCAATCTTTTCCTCTACCTGCTGCTGCATCAGAGCAACCCCTGCGATGGCACAAAGGCCTTTAAATCTCGGCTTTAACTGCCTTGATTGAATTAAATGCAACAACACGGCAAAGCAGCCTCTTCATTTAAGGTATAAGCATGGAGGCTTTCTCTTCTGCTAACGGCGCTCTCCCTCTTTCTGAAATGATGAGTTGCTCATGGGTTATGCTCTTTAAGAAAGGGAAAAAGGAGAGGGGAAAAAAAAAGTCATCTGATAAAGTGGGTTATAAAACTGGTGGTGGTAATAAACGGAGAGCAAGGAGCCTGATGCAAAGCCAGAAACCGCTGTAGGGATGCAATATCTGAGCTGTGATTAATACGGGACCGCGGGTGACGGCGCAGGGGGCAGCGCGGGATGCTCCCAACTCCAACCACAGCCACGACCGCCCGAAAAACTCTGGGCCATGTCACTGATGTGCAGGGACCAACGCAGCCACAGACTCAGCATGGAGCGTGAAGAGCTCAGCTCCCATCTCTCCTCCCAAAAATAACCCCACGTTCATCCTCCTTTCCTGGGACTCGCTTCTCTGCAAAATGGGGACAACAGCACCACACTCCCATGGCTCTTACGGGATGCATAAACCCTTTCCTTTTATCAGCCTCTGTTATTATCACATCAATGTCCTCTCCATCGCAGGACAGACGCTCAGGAAGCACCCCTGGCTCTTTCCTGCCCCTCCATGGGAGCCGAGGGGCAAATGCCCACCAGAATTACAGCCAGGTTCCCGGGCGCAGACACGGCTATCGGTTCCTTTTTACGAGCCTTCGTTCTTATTACCACCTATTTCTTTTTACATTCCTGCCAAAATACCCAACATTAATCTCCCTCGCTCGCTGCAGGCAAAACATGGGTAATTGGATTTATATGGGTTAGATATTTGTTAGATTTTTTTCATATATATATACACACACACACACACACATATATGCACACGCGGAGAGAAAATACAAGTAAGTTAGATGGAGTTACCAGTCTTTTGGCTTCCCCATCTGCACTGGAGAAGGCAAAAAGCATTCATCAGAGTCAGCACAATTTGGGGATCTGATCCTACGCCACAACAGTTGTTATCCTCATTATCCTCCCCCTCAGCAGACTTCGACACCTATTTGTATCCCCAGGAACAAGTCCGTCAAGTGAGTAGAGTCGCAAGAACAACTAATTTTAAGCAAATCTCAGGAAATATTCAGGGGAAAACAGAAGTACAAGATGAAGAAGATCCGACCTTGAAGGGTTCTGTCTGTCAGGGAAGACGAGACCCACGCATCAAATGAAACCCGCAGTAAACAACCCATTACAGGCTACGAAATGTTGGCAGGGGCGAATTATTTTTCTCATTAAAAAAGAAAAATAAAGAGAAGAAGAAAAACCAGAACGTCCTAACCCTCAAAGGCTGCTCGCAAGGACGGAAGAAGCCGTGATAGTCACCGAATCAGATATTCCTTATGAACTGTCTGCTCGGCTGCGGTATCTAAAGATTATCACTTAAAACAATATGTCCAGCTGTTGCGAAAAGCATCCGCGGTTTCAGGCTGAGCAGGCAAACTGTGAGAGCAGTGAAGGGAAAAGAGAAACCCTTTGGAAAACCGGGGCTGTGAAAGCCAGCCGCTGTGCCCCGGCATCTTTTTTGTGGCGTTAAAACCTAAATCCTTTTCTAGAAACAAAGCCCCCAGCTCCTGGAGCAGCAGGTGCGAGTGGGGGGGACAGTTATTACTGCTCACAGGCCCGGGGACTTCACTGTGGTGTGAGAAGATCTCGTGTATCCTATGGCAAGAGGATTACCAACAGTTCAGTGTCGCCCCTTGCAGCTCGGTATCACAGAGCTTTACCCACACAAGCAGCAGCAAAAACCTTGGTGGGTGAAGGTGAACTCCCCAAAACCACCCCAAATCTCCCCATTGCAGGGACGACCAACCTCTACCCGTGCAACCCACACAGGCACCGTGCGAGGATCAACACCGAGGACAAGCAAGCCTTATGAGGAGCAGCTAAGGGAACTGGGGTTGTTTAGCCTGGAGAAGAGAAGGCTGAGGGGAGACCTCATCACCACCTCCAACTGCCTCAAGGGAGCTTGTAGAGAGGTGGGTGCTGGGCTCTTCTCCCAGGTGATGGGGGATAGAACAAGGGGAAACGGCACCAAGCTGTGCCAAGGGAGGTTCAGGTTAGAGATAAGGAGGAAGTTCTTTACTGAGAGGGTCGTCAGAAGCTGGCACAGGCTGCCCAGGGAGGTGGTGGAGTCACCATCCCTGGATGTGTTTAAAGAGCAGGTAGACGAGGTACTTAAGGATATGGTTTAGGGGGTAGACAGGAGTGGTTGGACGTGATGATCTCAGAGGGCTTTTCCAACTGAGCGATTCTGTGATTCTGTGACCAACACCATCAAACCCCAGAGCTGTGTTGGTTGGAAAAGACCTTCAAGATCATCAAACCCAACCATCATTCACTTCTAAACCACGTCCCCTGAGCATCATACCTAGATGACTTTTAAATACACCAAAGGATGGGGATTCAACCATTTCCATGGGCAGCCTGGTCCAGTCTTTGATGAACCTTCTCAGTTTGGGGTGGTGGGAGCCCTCCCGCAGCCGCCTGACCTTTCTCCAACCGCCCCTTTCCACCGAATGCGCCACCACCACGAAATTAGCGGGCACCGTAATTACAACCATCGGGAGCAGACAAGACAAGTTAAATACCAGCTACCTAGGGGAGAAATTATTACGCCAGCCAGGAGGATCCAAATGCCAAAATCCGTGGCTGTAATTTCACCGAGTCGCCAATTACCGCTCCGCCCCGCAGCGAGCTCTACCTTGGAAACGGCAGGTATATATTTAGCTGCTCCCGAAAAACTTTTCGGCTAGGAGGGGGCAGCGATGGAGCAAGCCCTCGCTAATCTGCCCTCCGCTAATCCCCACGCTTCTCGCATCTGCACACAAAAAAGCGGCGACTCCTTCCCCGCTTCGCGGCGAGGATTTAAAGCCGCTGCGTTAACGCTGCTTTTCTCCGGCCGCACGGCGGTGGGCGAGTGTCACAACCCCCATTAACAGCTATAGGGAAACCGAGGGCCGGTGGTTTGGCCAAAAAAGAGGCAAAAAATAACCTGATTTCCTCAACTTTCCTGACCTATGCCCGAACACCACGGTCCTGCCGCCCGCTCCAGCTGGTTGTGTTTTATTGAGGCTTCATCGCGTGCTGGGAAATAAGACTGCGGTAGATTGTTATTATACCACACACACACACACACGCGCAAAAAGAAAAGGCAGCATTGTCAGAAATAATTAAAACTATAATTGCAAAAATAAATGGAAGAACGGCATCTCATGATGTTTTATTCTGGCTTTTTATTTTTAATTGGAATTGTTCTCGCAGCCGCTAATTGGCAGCCGGTCGCAGAGGCTTGGATGCCAACAAGCCCTGGTCCTTTGGTCTCCTTCATGGGCAAGCAACAGGGGAGGCCATGGGGCAAACCAGAAGTGAATATAAAGGTGGAGGGGGATGTGACTTGAAACATCTGCCTTGAAATATAGGGGGAAAGCATCTTTATTATATAGTTTAGAGAAAAGCCTCCCGTTTCTTGTACAATTTTATCACCACCTATGACCAGTCATTTCTTCCAATCATCGCCGACAAACAACTGCTGTTGGGTCCCTTTTACAGATGGGGAAACTGAGGCAGAGAGGAACAGAGGGGAATCCATAAGTTCTGCTGTCCCTGTGGCAACAGCCAAGGAGAAAGTTGGGCATACCCTGGCTCCCAGCTACACCCTCTCTACCGAAATGCACTCTATGCCTTAAAAAAAACCCAACAAAACAAGCACCAATATTTCTTAAATACAGATAAAACTATAAAGCCTTGAAATTTTGAGCAGCTGTTGGTTTATGTCTTTATAAACTGTACTGATGCCTGTTATAAAAGGTCGCTTTGCTGGCGGCGCGAGCGCTACGATCCCGTTTACTACACGTCCCCATCTCAATGCCACTCAAGTATTCGCCCCCATGGCGGCATTGCTT
>NW_010171248.1:14193-16639 GCF_000695765.1 Mesitornis unicolor
TGCAGTCGGGATAAACCCCACTCCAAGGTTTTTTAGCCCAAAATCAGCCCATCGGGGTCCCTAAGGCTGCTGGGGACCTGCCAGCCCTGCCTCCAGCCCAACCCAGGGCAGGCGTCCAAGGAGCATCGCGCGTTGAAAGCCGAGACTCGGTGGCACTCTTCCCAAAAAGCAGAGACTTAATCCTTGTTTCCACATCAAATCCCAGCTGGGGAATTAAAAAGTGACCTTCTTCACCCTCCCTGGCGGTCACCAGGCTCCGTTGAGTGTCCCAAACTGGTGCATAACGCGGGTTGCTCCTGCCACCCAAACCCCTGCCCCGCTCCAGGTTTGCATCTCGGAGGCAGAGAAGAGGCAGCGTCATTTTATTTTTAACAGCACGCAGAGAATTTGCAAACTGCCTCGAGTTCCCCAGAGAGGAAAGGTGCGTGACTACTACGGGAATTGTTTGTTCTCGCAATAAAAAGTGGCAAATTATCAACAATCTTGGCGTAAAACGGGGGGGGAAATCGCTTGCTGCTGAGGACCTAGAAGTTGCCTGTAGATGGAGCCTTGGTTTCTGCACGGATTATACTGAGGAAGAAGGGTGGAGAGCTGGAAATGGAAGCGCCCAAAATCCAATACAGGAAAACCACAACCAGCCTGGAAAGCCCCCAGGTTTCCTCCACCACTGTTCTGCTCTCTCCCCCATCTCCTTTCTGCGATGCCACAGGACCCGGCCCCTCCAGACCCAAATTCGTCAAGCACAACCAGCTGGAATTACTGGTCTTGGTTTCTCAAGGCTCAACTCCTCAGCTACCTTTGGTTTGAGACCCCCAAGAAGGTGTCATTGTGCAGGGAGGACAGCAGAGGACACCACATCCGCTCCTACATCTGCACAGAGACCATTTGCAGGGAGAAAACCCCAAAGCTGGGCATCTACCACGAGCATCACCTATGCAAAAAGGCTGCCCAGGGCAGCTTCCCCTTCCTGGCTTCTCTGAAAAGAAAAACAGAGTAGGAGATCGCATGGAAAAGATGCACCAGAGAGCCTGGGCAGGAGCAGATCCTAAAGGAAACGGGTAGAAAACAAGTGTTTTTGGGACAGGGGGGTCCTCTCAGTGCCAGCACCGAGTCCCACTGAGGGATGCAGAGTTTCTCACTGTAAAGCTAAAATACCCCACCGCTCCGGGGCTGGCTGCTTCACAAACATCCCCTGTCGCAAATAGCACAGAAAAGAGGGCAGAAGATTAAAAAACCACAACAAAAAAAGGAGATCCAAGTCAGCCCTCTGCTGGCAGCCGGCTCTGCTGGAGCAAGGGGTCCCCCGGGGAGGGGGCTCAGCACCCCCCACAGCTCGCACCCATCCTACTCCGACCGCCCCAAGCCTCAAGCTTCACCGGGGAGACAAATTTGGAGAGGGAGGAAAAGAGCACCAAGGCCAAAGGCAGCTCTCGGGGAGATTGGCTGCTCTTACTTAAACCACCTTGCTCACTCCAGCGCAGGGTTAATCATTGCTGCCGTTCAATTACGAAGACCACAAGCAGACGTGCCCCCTGCTCTCCTGCTGTGCCACAGCTCCCAGTGACACAGGGCGGTGACAAGTGGGTCCCAGCCGGTCCCTGCCTGGGAGCGAGGAGGTGGGAGCATCCCAGAGTCCAGCAGGCACCACACAGACAAGGAATCAATGCCTCCCTTGCACCAGAGCCCGATTCCCACCACCGCACCCAAAATTTCCTCTCTACAGAGACCTCATCCCCACGACAGAGGGCACAACGTGCTCAGCTCGCTCATGCCAAGCCTTATGACTGGCTATGGGAAGAGCAACGCTCTCTGCTGCAGCCCCAGTACTCCGGGTCATTCGCTACTGCAGCAGAATAACTCCTCCAGCCTCACGTCCCACCATCCCCGAGCCCCATGGTTGCTTGTCCAGCCGGATTAACCAGCTCACATCCTCCCTAGGCTGCCCAAAGCACCCAAAGCTCTCCAAAACCAGGCTGAGCTGCTATCTGCTCATCTGCGATGCCTGCTGAGAGCTGCTATCCTACACGGGCAACGCACCGCGTACACCTGTAACTCATTCGGGGACCGAAAAGGGATGCTCAGCTGTATCGCGCGGCACAGAAGCAGCCCATCTGCATATAAGCTGCCCGCATTTCTCCTCCAGCAAACAGCGTAAGGTAAAGCATCCATCAGAATTCATAAGATGCACCCCTGGAGTAAAAGATTGATTTGATATTAACAGATTCGTGCAGAGACTATAAAGTGATCAAGGCGAAACACTGACACCTCGGAGGCAACGCAGCCCTGGAAACCCGCTGGCAATGCAGGCTGGCATCGGCGCAGGCAGTGCGGACCCCCCCCTCCCCTCTCCTCCCCTCCGCTCCGCTCCCACACAGACAACTTTGGGAGCGCCAGGCAGCGCCAACTCGCTGTCTGCCACCTCGGCCCCTTTGTCAGCTCCTCGTCT
>NW_010171249.1:0-13302 GCF_000695765.1 Mesitornis unicolor
AGGTTATTTTAGTGCAGAAATAAGAATCTCATTTCGCTGCAGAGGGCAGAATAAGTGAGCCTGAATATTGTAACAGCCAGAAGTCCTGAACAGCATTAATGAAACATCTGTCTGTACCACGAATATCCTCCCAGCATATCAAGGGTTGAAAGGCTGTAGGAACTGCTGTTATTTTTTGGTTGTGTTAATAAGACAAAAAGCATTTCTAGCTAATAACACCATTCACGTGAGGCGAAATAATCTACTTGGAGCTGCAGAAAGCAGAATCTGCAGGCTGCAAAACATTTTCCTGGTATTCATATTTATGATGCTTCCCAGGGTAATAACCATGATGGCACTCAGCTAATAGCAGTAATGACACTCATTGCAGGTATTTCTACTTAAATACTCATTAACACTCTAATTTTGCTCTTCTGGCTTAAACAATATTTCCATCTTGTTGCAGGCTGCAGGAACAGAAAGTGATTTCAGAGAGCATCTCTGTGATTATCACCCTGACTGAGGAACAACTGGGCTTCCCTGCCCAGGAAAGCACTGAGGTTCAGCACCTGTGTCTTTGGCCTGGACTAAAAATGATACTCCAGAACTGTAGAGTCCTACACATCTGGTCCAACCCCCTGTCATGGACAGGGACACCTCCCACCAGCCCAGGCTGCTCAAAGCCCCGTCCAACCTGGCCTTGAACACTTTCAGGGAGGGAGCACCCACAACTTCCCTGGGCCACCTGTGCCAGTGTCTCACCACCCTCACAGTGAAGAATTTCTTCCTAATATCCAGTCTAAATCTTCCCTCTTCCAGCTTAAAACCATTCCCCCTCATTCTATCAGTACCTGCCCTTGTAAAAATTCCCTCCCCAGCTTTCCTATAGGAACCCTTCAGAAACTGAAAGGCCACAATAACGTTCCCCTGGAGCCTTCTCTTCTCCAGGCTGAACAGCCCCAACTGTCTCAGTCGGTCCTCATAGGGCAGATGCTCCAGCCCTCTTCTATTAACTTCCTTTGCAGCCATGGGTTCAAGTGAATAAAGACCATGGATGACTGTGCACATCTTGACTTCTTCCCTTGGATGAGTTGAGGAACCAATGTCTGAGCAGGAGGTAAGTCCTAGAAGCTGAATGTTCCCTTTCCTGTATGCAAAAGCCTGGGGAGGTAATTTGACCATCAGTTACCTGTGATGAGTGTTCACAGTACCAGTCTGTTTCTACCAATACATAACATATTCAGCACAAAATGTAGGTACTCCTGCAAACTTGATGAATTGTGTGTGTGCATAGGGGTAGACCTAGCTCTGAAGGTTAAATTCTGCCATCTGATCCATGAAGTATCAATATGAATTTGTCTTACTGTTTTATTACTATTCTATATATCATACAGAAAGAAAAATGTTCAGAGCTTAAACTTACCATGACTCACATGATTATAAAAAATAAATGGCTAGTAAAGTCAGTAGATTTACTCTAACCTCCCTGGTTACCTTCTTGCAGCTGAGATGATGGAAAAGGACACATAAATACTCTGCAATCTGCTTCAGCACTCGGTGTAGTTTAATGCAGGTGGTGCAAGTTGTTTTGGCTGCTGGAGGTGGAGTACATACTGCAATTCATCAGCTTCAGTTGCAGAAGCACTCATGCAAGCAAATGCATCTTCAGCATGTTGAAAATCACATCTTCAAGATATTCTCAGGGAATGTGTATTTGGGCCCTTGTTCAGGGTCATCAAGTCCCGTAGCAGCAGAAACCAGAATAGGACAATCCCACAGCCAATTCTAGTCCGGCTTTTCTGCTTTTGCAGCTACTGGGGTGCCCCAGCTCTATCTATCCCATGGCCCAGATTTCCCAGGCGGTCGCTAATTGAGATTCCCAGCGACTCCTTCTCCTGCTCATTCCACATTCATTCAGAGTTGCTTCCTTTCAAAACTCATTAGTGGCATTTATCCTCATTTAAATGAGAAGAAGCAACGTAGGTAAGATATACAGATGGCATATTGTCTGTAGAGAATCGTTAAAACTCGGAGAAGATTATTTTTTTTTAAAGAAGAACAATAGTATGCTGAGGAGATAAAAACTCTCACAGAAAATTATCTCTGGGAGAAAGAAAGACAAAGGTCTGCTGGAAGGCAGGGCTAGCTCCTGGGAAGGAGTCAGGCAATCTCTGAAGCAGCAGAAGGAAATCTGCAAAGAACACTTCACCTCTCAAAATGACAAGAAAATGACAAAGCAGAACAAAGTGATTAACCAGGTAGGCAGGCAAGAGTGAGCCGATGAGCTGGTGAACAGAAAACCTATGGAAAAGAAGTGTTCAAACAGCAAAGTTATTTCTGGATATGGGACCTAGAAGTGTTCCCCAGAGCTCAAATCCTGCAGTTTTGTCTGTATCCTTACACAATGTCACAGCAAGGGCAGGAGGTGAACCAGCCCATTTCCTTCTGAAGGCACGTTCAAGGACTCTAGACCATTCTCCAAGGGATACTGTTTCATGACCAGAGATCTTCTTATTTCTGGCATAAATGCATTCATGCCACGTTTCTACATTTTTCTTGTTCCATGTCTGCATTTTACACTAATTTTTCTTTTCTTTTGCGTGTGTTTAACCTCCTGGCTCTCCCCAGACGATATGAAGAGGACCATCATATTCAGCTTCCACTTTTGGAGGCTACTTCTGCATGTATGTACATGAATTGCATGATATGACTCAGTCAGGTAGCAGAGACATGACAAAACACATTAATTCACAACAATGAGGAAGTGGCAATGAGTTTCACACCAATATTAGGTTAGCCAGAAAAGCTTTCTTAGTCCTGACATCTGGGTGTTTCTGCTCTATGGGCTCCAGGGAGACCATGCCTATAGCCTTGCTGAAGGTTAGTTTCCATAGGCAAAGGGAATGAAGACATCTTGATGCCAGGGCTCTGATTTGGTCCTAAATGGGTCTAGCAACCTCTTCAATGGGCAACCCAGCATGCCCTGTGACATCTATATCATCCAAGATTTCCCGTTATCTGAAGCATCCCACAGATCTTTGCCTGTTCTCTCTTTGATATTTCTTTTGACTTTAGATTCAAAGCCTTAATTTATGCAGCACAAAATGTACCTTCCGTAGCCAGTAATCTATAATTTGTGCAACACAGAATTTATATTCCTACATATCACTTTGAAGTCTATAACAGCCGTCTGTTAGCAGTATTATGTCCCCTTCTCTCTTTATACGATTATTATCTGCTCTGGGATAGAAGCTATCTTTTCTCTGTGTATGTGAGTACAGCACTTGCACAACGCAATCTTGGTTCATCTTTGGTGCTTCTAGATATTGCCAAGAAGTCTACAGATTTATTGGATGAAATCATTTATGCCTGCTAGAACTGATTTCTTGGGATTGCAGCATCCATGCAGCTCACTTAGCAAGTGACACAAATTGCCCACAAATACAAGCATGGGTGCCATGGAATGCTAAAAGGAGCTTGGCACAACAAAACCAGAGGACACAGAGTTCGAGATGCAGCTGTTACATTCCTCCTTCCTACTGTCCTGAATCCCCTCTGGCCTTGCTCTCCCAGCCTTATCCTGAAAGTACCACCAAGCAGAATGACTGATACATAGCTGAAGCTTTGTTCATGTAGATGACCCACAGTCTTGGAGGGTACCTCTGTTCACAGGACAGACATTCATGATATGAGTCAGTCAGATGCCCAAGTTGTACAACTGTGGCAAAATGAACTAGTTTAGTAGAATGATAGAATCAGTCACAGAATGGTTGGGGTTGGAAGGGATCTTTAAATATCATACAGTCCAACTCTCCTGCCGTGGACAGGAACATCTCCTGCTAGATCAGATTGCTCAAAGCTCCATCCAATGTGACCTTGAATACTTCCAGGGATTGGGCATCCACAACTTCTCTGGGCAACCTGTGCCAATGTCTCACCGCCCACATAATAAAGAATTTAGTTTTAATGTCCAATCTAAATTTACTTTCTTTTTTTGTTCAGTCAAGTAACCAGGTAAATTAACCAGCAGTGCATTTCACACTGATGTTGTCAAGATCAACTTCCCTAGCATAATGTGTGGGTATTTCTGCTATTGGTATTCCAGAGGACCCTGACTAGTGAGATCTGTTACTACCAGTAGAGAAAAAGCTTGCCATTACCAGGGTAAACTTCACTCCTTTCTGACACTCTTGAACCTGATCCCAGTGCTCCAGGAAAATTTGTGTCCATATTTGTATTCCAGCTGCGCAAAATGGAAGTGAGTCGCCACTGGTTAAGATGGTGCATCATGCAGTCACTACCAGCCCAGCCTGGGATCCTCCTGCTGCATGGCTGTGTCTGCAGGGGTTTCTCCTCACAAGATCCTTCTTATCTCATTCCAGCAGCACCGACAGTAGTGAGTGTGAGCCCATGGTGAAGGTGTGTGATGCTCTGAGCTGTCAGCACAAACCATGGATGGTATCTTTTCTTGAGGTCTGCTCACAGCTGTATCAGAAAGGTAAATCCTACCCATACCCACCTAGCACATCTCAGCCTAAGGTCAGGTTTCTTTATCCTGAATATGGATTCCTCCACTGCAGACATGTGTATCTGAGAAAAAGACCATTTGTAGTCCCTGGGCATTAGCAGCAGTGAAGTTCAAAGCATAATCCACTCATGCTACAATAATTGTCAGTGTTTCCTCAGATTATTTGTGCCATTGGTTAAATCTCCAGTAATGGTAATAGCAACCAAGCAACTCAGAGACATCAGCTCTGTTCCACCATTGGTTGTAGATATTTTCTACGTTAAGCAGAAATTATCAGTTTGACAGCAAAGCTGCAGGTGTCTGAACTGTTTTCTCTATAAACTATCACATTGGATATTCAAGACCTTAAAAACATCCAGAAGCATTAACAGCATCCTGGAACTTAACACATATTCAGCTCTGTGGTTCCTGCCTAGGCAGAGAATATAATGAAAAGCATCTTGCAGTTAGATGGAGTCTGTACAATGAGCTCTTGAGCCCCAAGCTTCACTCAACCAACTTATCTGTTTGTGTACCAGAAACTAATAAAACCCTTCTGCTTTCACTTCAGTGTCTCATTTCAATCAGTCTGACCAGCTGGGGACAAATGCACTTGGTGTCTTGCAGCTCCACTGTGATTCTGCTTATACTTAAAAACATTTCTTTTTCTGCAGGCTTACCCACCTATCAACTTTTGAATGCTATCAGCTACTCTGTATTCTAGTTTGCTCTCCACAATTTACTCTCGTGATTTATATGCTCATACTGTTCTTTGCAGCTGGCAAGTTCCTGTTACCTCTCAAATTGTTTTCAAGGATGTTTTTTAAATGATATGCAGAATAAGCAGAGGATCATCCTCCACAGTAGCGGAACCATTCTACTTGGAGTCATTAGGGCAGTTGCACACATCACCATTCCCAGCAGCTGCCTGAGGAAGGTAGGAAGTGTGAGTTGGAGCTGCCTACTCACCCTATGAGAAAAAAACAAGATATTTGTATATTAATAAGCATTGTTCTCCTGATGGCAGGTGAGCAATACCCAGCTGGACCAATCAGTCTCTTTACTTGATCATGCTTGCATGGACTTCATATTTTCAAGCCATTTACTCCAAGCATATGGATGAGAAACATCTTTTAAAAACCTCAACTCAGATTTTTGAGTAATCCCATGTGTCCATTAATAAGCATGTACAAAAAAAGCCAGATGAGTACTCTGGGGCCTGCAATAAACAAATGTAAAACCTATCTATACCTCATTGAACATACATTAGAGAACATTTGGTAACAGAGAAAGCGTGTGTTCTGTCCAGGGAAGCCTGGCTAGTGGGAAAAATTTCAAGAAAACAAAATTACATGAAGAAAGGCAAAACTGAAACACAAGTTCTTATCCATGCATTATGCTAAGAGGTCATTTTCTGCAGCAGATTCCTGAGAAAACAGGTTTCTGTGCAATGGAGTCAAGCTATTTTACCCTCCTTTATAAGTAATAATCAGATGTAACTAACAATCAGCTAAAGTGCCTTGTCATCCTCTGTCATTAACTCTGCCCACATCCAGCTAGAACCATTAACTCTATCTTACAGATTTTTTAGAAGTACAGAAAGGTGAGATCAGTTACAGATGACAGAGGAAAAAAATCTAGAAGTTATTTTATAATAAGAAAACAGCTTAGAAGAAAACTGCTCAGTAGTATAAGCAGTATGCATTCATATTCAAAAATCCTCATGTAAAAATGTTATTAAATATGAAAGATGTATTGCCATGTAGGAAAAGATTCATCCATCTGTTTACATTGCCAGGTACTTACAATAAACTCAGCCATGAACATTCAAAAGTCCTAAGACTAAAACTTAGAAGATTTAAAAAAAAAAAGCAGTATGGGTTCATTCAATAACTTCTCTGACTTTCTTGCTTATAAGATACGCTATTTTGATGCAGTTCTCTTAAGCCATGTGGTCTGGAGCACACCACATGAAGGCCAGTCAAAGTCACCCTTTCCTCAGTCCCAAAAGATCTTCATTTGGGGCATAAGCCATTGATGCAGCAAAGGGTCTGTCACCAGAAATCACAGCCCTCATGATACAACAGTGAAAGCTAGCAGTCCTGTGATCGCACACGGTGAAATTAGATCCTGGGAATGGAATGATCTCAAACTTAAAATATATATTAGGTGTCATTTTAATGAAAAGTCCATTACCAGTTCAAATTTTCCAGAGTTCATTGACCTTTTGGACCACCCAAAATACCTAAAGATGATGTTTCAGTGTGCATCCAAAACAGGAGGGAATCTTTCCCCTCAGGGTTTTAGTGCTTTCCAAAGACCTAAGAGCGCCTTTCCAATTCAGAATCGTATGTTATTTTTTGTGATTTAAAGGCTACAACATGGAGTTACAATAGCATTTCCTGCCTTGCTGTTTGGAGAAACAAAGTTTAATCAAAGATTACAGCCACTTCTATTGAAAATTAGTCTGGGCTGCTTCCACTGTTTTCCATCTGTAATTAGCGAGATAAGGGAGCTGGGATTTGGCATGGAGACCATCAAGTCTCAGTCCAATAATTCTGCCATTCAGGGTGGGGAGATGCTGTCACCTCTTTGACTAAAAAGCGCATCTCACTGTGAGCCATTTTTAGCAGTCTGCATTAAGAGCTATTGAGCTGCTTCAAAGCCACGGGGAGATCCTGCAAGTCAGAATGTGCCTCTCACATCTCAAACCCTCCACTGTCATAAGAGATTGAGATGGGGAAAGCTACTCTACAGCATAGCCCAGTTTTGCCCTTTCTGTATTCCCTGCATTCAGGCAACACAATTTGCAGACCATAAGTAAATACAATCAGATTTCCAACTAAACATTTGCTCTGCTGCATACACTTCTGATGGACCAGCATTGTTTTCTCACTGACCAAAATCTTCTTTGTCTTCTGTGTCTACAGAAGTAAACTGAGGCACCCAAGAACTAGTCAGTGTAGTTTGACTTATTAAATGTGGTTGGTGACAAAGTTGTCATCATAGAATCATAGAATGATTTGGGTTGGAAGGGACCTTTAAAGATCACTTAGTCCAAACCCTCCTGCCCATGGGCAGGGATGCCTCCCACCAGACCAGGCTGCTCAAAGTCCTGTCCAACCTGGCCTTGAACACTTCCAGGGAGGGGGCATCTACAGCTTCTCTGGCCAACCTGTGCCAGTGTCTCAACACCCTCATAATGAAGAATTTCTTCCTAATGTCTAATCTAATTCTACCTGAAAGCATCTAAAGCAAATGGATCTGATAAACAGCTCTGTGTCTTAGACACTCTGATTGTCTCTGTCAATCTCACACAGGCTGCAACTCTGTCTTGCCCTGACAGCTCAAAGGCAGTGATAAAGCACACAATACCAGTGCCACCAACGTCTCCCTAGGGAGGGCCATCACTGCACGCTGTCATTTATAGAATCATAGTATCATAGAATGGTTTAGGTTGGAAGAGACCTTAAAGATCATCCAGTCCAACCCCTGTGTCATGGACAGGGACACCTCTCACCAGACCAGGTTGCCCAAAGTCCCATCCAACCTGGCCTTGAACACTTTCAGGGTTGGGGCATCCACAACTTCTTTGGGCCACCAGGTCCAGTGTCTCACCACCCTCACAGTGAAGAACTTGCTAATATCCAGTCTAAATCTACCCTCTTCCACTTTAAAACCATCACCCTGCGTTCTATCGCTACCTGTCCTTGTAAAAAGTCCCTCCCCAGCTTTCTTATAGGACCCCTTCAGGAACTGGAAGGCAGCAATGAGATTCCCCTGGAGCCTTCTCTTCTCCAGGCTGAACAACCTCAACTCTCTCAGCCAGTTCTCATAGGGAACGTGCTCCAGCCCTCTTATCATCCTTGTGGTCCTCCTGTGGACCCATTCCAGCAGTTTGATATCCTTCTTATATTGAGGGCCTCAGAACTGGACTCAGTAAGGTAAAAATAATCTTCATGTCACACCCACCACACCAGCAAAACTTGCATGGGTGGAGGTGGTGATCAGACAATATAGTCCCATCAGTCACGTGGAGTTAAAGATGTCACCCAGGCTTGAAGATCGTTTGGTGGTGGTTTAAATATGCTCCTGCTTGTGTATGCACGCAGCAGCAACAAAAACAAAGATAGCCTAGGTCATGTATATTGCAAAATAGTTTCTAGCATGGCAAAATAAAAGTTCATATCAGCTTTTTGTATACTGTCCATGAAAGAACCTGCTGGCCCTGCTCAGCTCCTCTGCTGCATTTATGGAAGTAATACCAGGGCATACACCTTCCCAACACCTCAGCAGCAGCTAGGCAAAGCACATTTGGCAGAGCATTAACATAGCAGATTTCTTGAGCACACAACATCATCTTCTGCTCTGCAGGGCAAGCATTTTCTGAGCCTTGTCTGAGCTGGAAAGTTTGCAATATAGCCACTGGATTATCTAATTTTAAGAATGTTTGGGGAGTCATCTTTCATCTGAAAATGTTGGCAAAGCTTCTAAATCCAGACTTCCTTGAGAAACATCAAATTATTGACTAAGCATAAAAGTTGTTAAACCTTTCAAACTCTGTTTGGCTGTTGACTTTATGTTCTCCTGTGAATCAGTCTTTATGAGCAAATGCATAGACAGCATAAACTCCTTGTGATATTCCCAAGTAGAAAAACAGAAGCAACCGAGATCGTCTTTGAACATTTCATAAAGGGAGTATGTGGAAATGTAACATCATTTGCTGACTGCATAAGTAATTAAAAACACAGAAAAGATCTAACTCTCTCTAACACTGATCACAATTATCCATTATTCTTCTCTCGGTTTAATGAATGTTTATACTAAAAGCTTGTTTGAAGTTTTAACTAGAGTGCTATGACTGACATCTAGATAATGAAATGCAGTTATTTAATATCCTTGAAGTTCCTGTTCCCAGAATAATCCTGAAGTGCTCAATAAGTTTTACAGTTCTGAACAACAGCATGCAAAATATTGGGCTTCCCTTTATTCGTCTCCTTCTCGTTACTCTGTCTTAATGAACTATGAAGCCACGATCAGACATGGACAGGAAGGCATATAATCATATCAGAAGATCAGAGCAAATTCTTTGTGTCTTGAAAGAATCCATCCTATAAAGCTTTACTCTCTTGAATAAGATACCTAATTTCACTAATTTGTGAGGTCTTGGTGCTTAAAGGAGAGATAGAAAGCCCTTCAGAGGAGGATAGATCTCAGATACCTTAGCCACTAAGTTAGTATAAGATACATCACCATCTAGAAGTGCCTCTTTCTCTCTACCAACTACAGAAGGAGCCTGGACACTTATCTAGAATGAGTCATCTACTTTATAAATGGTAAATTAATTAAGGTGGGCCCAGCTCCTTGAATTTAAGACTCTATCTTCTTGCCTGTGAGATAGCATGATAGAGTAAGGCACTGCCATCTCCTTTGCCCATCGTTGATCCAATCTTGTGAGTTTGACTGAAGTTGATTTATAAAGGCACCTCCCTGGATTCAAAAGCATGAAGAAAAGAAAAACTAATTACTTCTTCTGAGAATCTTTTTTTGTATATATGTATAATTATTGGTCTCTGCACGTATTTGAAATGTTTGTCTTGTTTGGTATTGGAATTTTTCTGACCTTGCTTCCAAATATTGGCTCTTCCTTCACTTCTCTCTGTTGGATTAAAAAGCTGTTAGCAATTTTGTTGTTCTTTTTTCTCCTTTTGAAATGCTTTATTTGCCTAATCAAATCACTCTAACTTATTTTGTTCAGATAAACAGATGGAATGCACTGTGCATAAACACAGAAGTAAACAGGAATGACAACCTCAAAACAAGGTAGGTTCCTCCTGGCTTTAAAAGTTTACCTAGAAAGACATCAACTTTTCCACTTTCTTCCTATGCTCCTGGGGCATAGTGAATAAATATATGGGGTTCAGGAAGGATCTGATAAATGGTGGGTTGAGGTTCGACCACTTTACACAGAGGAAGCTGCAAACACTGAAAATGGATTGTAATGAGCAATAAGGAAAAATATTCTGACAAAAACATCTTCCAGTGTGATATTAACTTTTGGGCTACTTCATTTCTTTCTGGGTTTTGTTTGTTTGTTTATTTGTTTGTTTTTCTTTCATCTCATCAAATTTTTTCTCACAAAATTTCAATATCCCAGTCTAACTTCTCCTGTCATGGACTTGATAACAAACCAGTAACAACCAGCTAGAGAGGTTGGTCCTGACAGGAGGTGTGGAAGGAGGACCATGACTGGAGGCGAGTCCCAGGATGACATTACCACATCTGATGGAGTACAGGAGTGGAGAGGAGAAGGATGATGCCCTCTACCTGATTTATACATGACTGGAGTTATTCTCAGAAGATGAGCAGTTCACAGGCAGGGCAAACTTCCCAAAGGCAATTTAAGAACTGCTTGATTTCTGTGGTCAATACTCTCAAACTGCATCCTTCACAGCCCCAGCTCCAGTAACTGCAATAACTGTGAATCCCTGAATATTTTTTTAAAAAGATATGGTGGAGCAGTTTAGGGAATTAGCAGTCTAGGGAATTATTTTCCAGTTAAAATTTCAAATCCAAAATTCCCTTGCCTTTCTGAATTTCAGAATGATATGTTTCCACTTTGAAAACACCATTGGAAACAAGTGCATACTCATTTTCTTTGAAAACATAGACATTTTCAAAATAAAAGTGAAATTTATAGAGGCTACCTTAGCAAAACTTTCCCACTGGTCAAGTATCTAATGGAATGTCTCCAGCTTTATTCTTCTTTTCCATATCTCTGTGAAATAGGGAAATGACTTTATCCCATTTTCCTATTATGTCACGGACATCACAGAAACTAGGATTTTAAAGAAATTCTCATGAAAGTGTGGTGCTGTAAGATATTTAGCATCCCCTGGTAAACTTGTGGCCTGAGCAGTGAAGGCAAAACATTCCTAGGAAATAATCATCAAGTTTCCTTTGTTCTTAAGCATTTCACCATTTGGCCTTTGCCAAAGTAGGGCGAAAGATGGTCACAAGCTCCTAAAAGAGCTGTCAGGATGTTTTTCAAGCTTTGAAAGCCTTCTTCATATCTGCAGCAAAATTGTTCAAAGAATCACAGAAGGGATTAGGTTGGAAAGGACCTTTAGAGGTCATCTAGTCCAACCCTCCTTCAGTGAGCAGAGGCATCTTCCACTAAATCAGGTTGCTCAGAGCTGCATCCAACCTGACCTTGAATCTTGAATCTTGAACCTTACCTCGAAGTTCAATCTCCAATCGTTCAGTCATTCAGCAGCCCTGAAGTCAACTGACTTGTCCCAGACTGACAGGTACCTGTGGATCTGTCCATGTGGACTCCTGCCTCTCTCATCCTGCCTGGCCATGTACTGACTCCCTGGGCAGAAAGGCTCGGGAAGGGTTAGGCAGAGGCTGCTGGCATCTGAAACACACACCATGCATCTGCATTTGTTACACCTACATCTTTGGTGTGCAGGTGCTTGTAAAAGGAGCCATAGGGACCATATTCAGTGTTTTGGGTCTGTCCCTAGTTATCCAGGTACATTAAGGGATGATGGAGGTCTCAGACATATATCCCAAAGATTATAAAAGATCTGACATGTAATAAGATAGTCCAAATATTTCAGCTATAGTAACCTTCACCTTTCCCTTCTCTCCCTCCAGCACCTACCTTATTACATTTCATTGTGCTCCTCAGGGGGCTTAGTCTGCTTGTTACAGCTGGGTAATTATTTTACCACTCCAAAGCTGTCTATTAGATCTCTCCCTCTCTAAATCTCTCTCCTTAATTATTTTCACACACTTTCTCATTTTTATTACTAGTTTTGAGCTAAGGGTTCACTCAGCAGGCCATGGCAATTCCCAGCAAAGCCCTCACTCACCATCAATCATTCTCCCTCAGATAACATTGAATTAGGGAACGCCTTTCTATTCCTATGTCACAGGATACTCCAGAGGGTTTGAGAGAGAGAGCTGTAATCAGCACTAATTCATTGGAACATCACTACTTGCCCTGGAAAGGGAATTTTTACAAGGGTATAGAATGATAGGACAAGGGGTAATGGCTCTATACTGGAAGTGGGTAGAATTAGATTAGACATTAAGAAGAAATTCTTCACTGTGAGGGTGGTGAGACACTGGCATAGGTTGCCCAGGGAAGTTGTGGATGCCCCCTCCCTGCAAGTGTTCAAAGCCAGGTTTGGTGGGGCTTTGAGCAGCCTGGGCTGGTGGGAGGCATCCCTGTCCATGACAGGCGGTTGGAATTTGGTTATCTTTAAGGTCCCTTCCAACCCAAACCCTTCTGTGATTCTATGATTCTATGACAGATTGATGAAAGGTACCATTGTAAAGACCAGTTCATTGGTGTTTGGAGAGGTGGACACTTTGGGTAGCCTTTGTGTGTTATGGATGGATGGCTGGCTGAATGGATGGATGGAGCTACAGTTTATTCTCAAGTCTGATACAGAGAAACAAATATTGACCCTGTTCCAGTTTCTGCCATTCCTTGTGTCCAATATGTGAGCAGTGAAAGGGTATGGTTAAGCAGAAAGTACTGTCCCATCCCAAGCAGTGTCAAGAAAGGCAGATCTAAAGCACCTCTGCTTCTGACAGTTGTATGTGGAGTACCTGGCTAGAGAATCAGTCATGCTGAGCCTTCTCAAGAAGTTTAAGGTGGCTCCATTAGCTAAGGAGTCCAATAGAGATGAGCTTGGGCAGCATGCCCTGATTCTTGCATGCATTCCTTGTCGCTGAATATCCTTTCCCTTGGGCAGCATGCCCTGATCCCTGCATGCATTCCTTGTCGCTGAATATCCTTT
>NW_010171250.1:0-8027 GCF_000695765.1 Mesitornis unicolor
TTTTAATACAGGCCAAGATGCCATTGGCTTGATTTTTAGCTTACCTGTCATCTTATCAAAAGGAAATTTTACAGAGGGAAAGTAAAAAAAACAAACAAAAACAAAACAAAAAAAAAACTGGAAAGGCTAAAAAGCAACAACTGGTAGCAAACACACCTCTTCTCTCACATCAGCTACTATCGGGTAAATCTGACTTGATTTCATGAGCAGGCAGCACTGAATAAAAGTTGGAGACATCAAAACTACTTGAGTAAGTGAGAGACAGAGACACGGCTTCCTCGGCGTTTTGTTTAAAGCTGGCTGTGTAACAAAGCAGCTCGATGTGCCTGTGCTATGTGAAGTGCTCTGAAGTCTTCATGATCATTTCTTCCCCATTTCAGCTCCGGGAGCGACTCAAAGCTTTGGAGTGGCAGGGGCAGCTCAATGACAAGCGAATCCCAAATGATTCAAGGCAGCAATCGAGCAGCAAAGTCATTTCCCTGCCATTGCTCCTGGTCTCTGTATTTCGCTAACAGAAGTGGCCTGCAGTTTCCTAGCACTGATTGAGCTCGAAAGACTTGGATGTGCAATTCTGAGGAGGCTTCATTTAACAGCGTTAACAATCCAGCCGACCCAGTTTACTGCAATACTAGTTTTGGAGAAATTTGCCCTGGGAATTACAGGGGCATTGCAGCAGAACAGCAGCAACTGCATCCCCAATACTTCCACGACGATACAAATTCAGTCTGGCTCCCAAATGTGTGGTTGTTGCATTTTCCACAAGGTGCTTTTGATGATCAGAGAAGAGTCATGTATCAATAATGGGCTGACACTGAACTCAGACCTCAGACCTGCATTCTTGAAGTTTTAGCAGAGTTTTATCGAACTTTGACATGACAAACCTTGGAATATCTCAAGTACGACACTCTACAGAAACCTGACTTCTAACATAAAGGCCCAAATTTCTTGTGCTTGCCTCCTGGACTTCAAACATGACCCAGGAACAAAACTATTTCCAACATCTTATGGATAGGTAAGATAATGAGAAACCAGGTAGGACAACGAGGGGAGGAGGGAAAAGGCAGACAAACCCACAGTCACCTGAACGCAGCAGAAGATTATTGCACGTGAAGAAAAGGGGAAAAAAAACAAACCAACAGGCTTACATGAGACTATAATAAATCTGTCTAAGCATCTGAGGCTAACAAAGCTATGAGACAGGCTCTGCGTTGTCATTTATAACTTCCTAAGCAAAACTCAGGAAGCCTCAGTGCTCTTGGTTGGGCTGGGGATGGACACGGATCTCTCCGATCACCAGACACAGCATTAACTGCTCAGGCAGAAGCACTCTTTGATCAGACGCCTTTGGCATTATAATGTCTGCTTCTTGGCTACAACAGAAAATCCTGCTGGTACCTCTCTAATCCTTCCCTTTTTTGCCACAAAATACGATCCTGTTACTACGTAGTCTGGTTTCAGGGTACGACTGCAAACAGATGTTCTTGATGTAAGAGATCTTTATTACAAGACTATCCTTATTGTAATAATCTCTTCATTACCACAGGGTTTTATACTCTTAAGGAGATACTTCAGAGAATATAATCATCTATTTCTGTTTAGTGACAATCCCTCTTCACATCAGAATTATGCTTAACAAATTTATAATGGCTGCTTTCCATCAGAAACTCCGTTTATATCCATTTCTCATTCTGCACTGCTGCTCAAAATGCCCATTACTCATTCTTTTTTAGCACGTTTGGGTTTACTACAGCATAAAACCCTGCCATGCCATCGCAGCTGTCAAAACCTGAAGTATTTCATTACAGAGCAGCAGCAGAAAGACTCAGGGTAAATATCACAGAATCCCAGACCGTTAGGGATTGGAAGGGACCTCAAAAGCTCATCCAGTCCAATCCCCCTGCCGGAGCAGGAACACCCAGATGAGGTTATACAGGAAGGCGTCCAGGCGGGTTTTGAATGTCTGCAGAGAAGGAGACTCCACAACCTCTCTGGGCAGCCTGGGCCAGGGCTCTGTCACCCTCACTGAGAAGAAGTTTCTTCTCCAATTGAAGTGGAACCTCCTGTGTTCCAGTTTGTGTCCGTTATATAAATATATATAAATAAAAATATCTTTTTACTCAATGACTGCACGGGGCATTTTCAAGGTGTGACACTGAAGCAAAGAGAAGTCAGAGAAAGACGGGCACAGCTTCGAGAGGAAGCAGAGCGGATTTAAAACAACGAACATAAAGATGTGCGTAACGGGATACATTCAATCACTGACCATGAGAAAGTCATTACTCCATTGATCTGCAAGGCTAAAGCTGCTTTCATTTAAGCACTGGTACTCACCAGCTGTATTTCGACTGCCGTCACAGGCCGGTGGTTGAGCAACTGCAGCTTTTCTGCCCTGTTTAAAAGCAAAGCAGAAAACAGTCCCCGTTACTCTATAATTTGAGGATGCCCTCAAGTAACTTTGGCAAGAAGCAAACGCATTCCTGATAACTTAGGGATGAAACACCACTGCCAAGAATAATTCTGAGTGGGTTTGCAGCGAGGTTTAATAGCCACAATTTGGATATTTAAAATACAGTACTCTCCTGTGCGTTCAGATGCAGTGCTGTTGTCACATCTAGCGCAAGGTAGCACAGCAGAGGCCCTTAGATCGTTACTGCGCAAGCATTAACTAACATGCTCTGCGAAACGCCGTACAGAAACACCAAACAACTCATCAAATATCACAGACTCTTTTGCTACGAGCACACGACCGCCACAACAATTCTCATACCTAAGAAGTTACAACCAGCAGCCAAACGGCAAGAACTGGTTTATTCTTTTAGCCCACTGCAAATGCAAATTAAAATCAAATAAACAGCTTGAAAGCACTTGCTCACGTGTACTCTCTGCAGCCCGCACAGCTTAAGCCAATGCCATTTTTCATATGTGATTAGAGTGGGCTGAGGCCATACTTTTACGCATGTATCTTCGGGCAAAAATGCATCCTCAGATAGGAACCACGTTGCACCTGTATTTTTAATAGTTCAGATTCCATTCTGCTCTGCCTCCAAGGAGGAGAAGGCTGTAAAATTTGTCTGCTGTTGGTACTTAAACACAAAGCACTTCAATTTTCAGGGAGACAGCTTAGCACCACTGAAGCCAGTGGCAAAATCCCCGATATATTCGGAATCGTCATTAAACTCACCCAGCATCACTGCTTTTCTGGACTCATTTTAACCAGACAGCTTTACTTTTCCATCAAAAAAAGAAATCACAAGGTCTCACAAATATCCGTTAAAACACTTTGATCATTACAATAGAAAAGAAGGGATACGAGGGAGAAAATTTCATTGACATTTAAAAAGATCTCTTTGGGTTTTTTGGAAGATGTGATCAAACAAGTACGTCCATTCAACTCAAACCACAACATTTAGGCAATAGCTCTCCAGCCAAACGTTATTAATGTTATGCCCTACTTAAATACAAATAACTCTAAAAACAAAGTTAAAACCAGCTGTTATAGGCCAGTAATGCATATTTCATTGATTTCAGAAGCTCAAAACATTACCACTGACCACATAACAGCAGCATGGCTGACGAGCTGAGCTGTCTTTGTGTCTGAGAGCAGAAGAGCACAGTAACACAACACTCTTGAAGATAAAACAAGTGTTTAAAAGGGCACATGAAACAGCAACAAAGGCACTTTCATCATAAAAACACACCATTTCGGTGTAGTACTAACAGGCGCAACGAGTAAATGAACTTGAACATTTATTTTTCGGGGGAAAAAAATAAATCTTGAACGATTCCTACTTGAAATCCAGCCTCTCCTAGCAGCCATCTGTGTTTACGCAGCACACTGATGCACTGAAGTGAGAAGTGACAATTAACATGCACCATCTTCCCACCTGTGAACCTAGGAATTTACGATTATTTAAAGGACATCTTTAATGCGTATTTAAATGGATTCTGAAGAGTTTCCCCCAGGTTTATCGGGCCTGTGGGTGCTCTCAGGAGAGCACGGATGCTGTAATTCACAATCCCGGCTCTTCCATGCAGGCATTTACAACCAAGAGGTCGATGTCAGCGTGTCTGGAGTTGCTTCAGAGCCACCACCTCCCTTCACACGGCCCCCAGCACCTCCTGCCCTTCCAATCCTACACCCGCTGCGGCTCACAGCATCGCCCGGCACTGCAGGGCTTGATCATTCACCCATGCACACCAGCAGATGTTTGTAGAAGCCTTCGACAGGCGATGCATCGCTCTGGTGCGTACATGCACACACGTGTACGAGTCAAGAGAATTCATTTGATACTGAAGAAGGCAAGGAGCTGACTCCCAGAGAGAATAAGGCCTTCATTTACCCACCAAACGAGCAGCACCAGCACAACATTGTCCTGGTTGATGTTTCCTGAAGGAAAAATCCTGTTGGATTATTATGGATTATGATGATGATGATGATGATGATGATGATGGATTATTATTATGATGATCTAACGGACCCTCTTCAGCTAAAGTGTCCAAGATTGTGAGTGATGGGAACAGGACAACGGGAGACTGCGGCTCAGTGAAGACAACAGCTTCGCTGAGACCAAAACTGAGTTTCATTAATACCAGAACATTTTGTGATGAGTATTCACAGCCCTAGAGACCAGAGAACAGCTCTGAAGAGATGAGACCAACCCAAAATCCTAAAAAAGAAGAGTTTTCAATTGTTCCGCCGAGTCCCTGAGCCATTCTGCCATCGTCCTTCTAAAATGCTGCAAAATAATTCAAATCAGGACTTTCAGCTGCAAAATAAGCTGGAATTTTGAAATGCAGCATTAGTGAAATATTAACAATTCACAACAGAAAGCTCCAAGAAATCCTTCTATCTATCTATCTATCTATCTATTAATCATTAAACAGTGAACACAATTCAACATCTTGAATTTACATTTACATTAGAAGTGTTACTTGTTTTTTTCCTCTCTAAACTTCAAAATTGGAGAAGGAGATAAGGAATTTACTTTGTAAAGGGGAGAAACAGAAAAGCCCATTTTAATCAACTACAGAACTGTTCAAAACGTCCGTTTAAAAACCAAGCCCAAACATTTTGGATACCACCTTATCCTTTCCATCTTCTTTTCCGCTCCTACAGCACCACATCAGAAGATTTTTATCAGTCTTTAGAAAAAGCTTGCAATAAAGCGACATTTGGCACCTGGATAATTGCCAGCGAGCGTGGCAGAGTCCACATCCATTTCAGATTTCACAGCTCCAAGATGATTTTGGCAGAAGAACAGGACGATGCTTCTACCTGCATGTCGGCATTTGCCCTTCCAAGCACTGCCAGCAACTCACTCCTTAAAAAAGGAGCGCTTAAATACGTTCCTAAAGCAAATATTTTAACAGTGGTTTCAAAGAGGATGCTGGGGAGAAGATCCTTTGGGTCAGCTGTGGTATAAATCGGTATTTGAAGGCAATTCCTGCTGTAGTGACTACGTTCTCTCTTCGCTCCTGCAGAATAACTGTGTGTATTTTTTCTCCCCCTCCAGTTACCAACCCCTTGGCAGCACAGGGTTTGGCATTCAATTCTGAATATTGTCATTTTCCAGATGAGATAAAGGAATCAGAATTAGCTCGGTTAGCCAGATTTATTGCTCTGGTTTTGGAGAATCAAGGATGAAAACCAAGTATGTTTCCATTAGTGGGAAGCAGTGAATACACCTCTGTTTTCCCATGCTAATCACTCCTGTCTATTTGGCAGCTTGATGTTTACAACAAGCAGGAAAAAAGCCTGATGGGAGACAAGTACTGAAATCCTTTAGAGCAGAATTAAACTTGAGAGCCAGTCATTTAAGCAATCAATGAGAGAAAAAGCCAACCCTCGTAAAATCGCAGCGAAAGACATTGCTGCCATTAAAGCAGGAGTCACACAGAATCACAGAATCACAGACTATTTGGCAGCTTGATGTTTACAACAAGCAGGAAAAAAGCCTGATGGGAGACAAGTACTGAAATCCTTTAGAGCAGAATTAAACTTGAGAGCCAGTCATTTAAGCAATCAATGAGAGAAAAAGCCAACCCTCGTAAAATCGCAGCGAAAGACATTGCTGCCATTAAAGCAGGAGTCACACAGAATCACAGAATCACAGAACGTCCTAACGGTCATTGAAGGAATCAATGAGAGAAAATAAAATCGTAGCGAAAGACATCGCTGCCATTAAAGCAGGAGTCCTAACAGAACTGGGTAAAGAATATGAAATAATTGAACTTCGGTGTACAAAAACGTGGCCATTTCACTGACTGGAGGTATGAAGGAGTTCATGCTTTCTCCTCAAGAGCGCCTGGTCCAGGCCTGCAGCACGGGAGGGAGGCGCAGAAGCCGGCGCTGGGGTCCTGGCTTTCAGTGGCCCCTGCTCTGTGGTCCCCGGCCACGCACGTGTTCGTGCCTCAGTTTCCAGGCATCAGAGACGTTTTCAGCTCTTGCAGGAGAGCTCTGTGGAAGAGTATAAAACACTTCCCCCTCCTCCCAAAGCCCTACTTACAAAGAGACTTATTTTGTTCACCATTTAATGAATTCACACACAAGTTTCTCACCGCGCCGTACACTCGGATGTCACTTCTGAGATCAGAGCCTTTTCAAAGGAGTCTTTCTTCACTTTTGCAGCACGACGTATCCCAGTCCAATCCTACAGCTCAACCACATCTCCAGATAAAACGTGTTATTTGACTGAGATGACACATAAGGTGCATTTTCTCCTATTTTTGTGTTTCAAAGTATCATCTTTGAAATCTGCTGCCAATGAAACTTCAGAGCCAAAAGCCAGGATCAGACAGCCAAGGCCCTCTCGTGCCTGTGCTAAAGAACACAAATCGTAGTTCTCCAGAGCTATTTTAAAACAGGTAGAGCTCCATCAAGTTTATCACAGAAAGCACGACCGATAACAACAGAAACACATGAAAACCAATTACACATCGTGGCCAAAACAATCATTTAGCAAAACTGTTCCTGCTTCCTGAAGACAACAAACAGAGGGCACAATAAAAAAGGTCACCTCTCAAAGACTTTCTGCTTATAAGCCATTAACATTATTACAATATAACTCATTAGGGCATAGATAGAGGCTTTACAGTTGGGACTAATGGGTCTCAGAAGCATTATTTCAGTAAAGATGGTATCACTCAAAAGATCTGCAGGTTTTAAAATTCCAGAAGAATGAGAGATAATTTGCAAGTCATTAAAATGCGTTATCTGAAAAATTTCACGCCTGTTTTTGATCTGCAAAGCTCCCTAGGGGAAAAAATCACTCAGAACATCAAACAAGGAATTAGCAGCAGGGTGCAAAACCCCAAAAGCTGACATTATTAGAACCTGAACACCCACGGGTCCGTCAGAAATAAGCCTTAAGGAAGGCAAACGCTGCAAGCCTGAACGTGCATCAGCATGGGTGCTGCCTGCAGGATTTCGCACGGGCACAGACCCCATAACCCTGAGTTTACTTCATGCTCCATTACATCTGAAAAATAAAGGGAACTTTTTCCAGCTTGGACGAATCCATCTTTACACTTCCTACAGCGTGCTTGTTTACACTCGCGCTCATTAAAGATAAAGGATAACTGTCACGTTCGCCTAAACAGAAGGCAAAGAGTATTTTCAGCTTAATTGCCCCCAAAAAGTAAGACTCTGTCTTTTCTCCAGATTTCAGTAACACTGTTCGGAACATGAGAGCTGCTCGAGCACACACAAAAGATGAGTGACGGGTCAAAGCCATTTTCTCACATAAAGCAAGATTTCTCTAATCAGAGTTAATCGTCCGTTCGCAGACCCTTCCAGGACCAAAATGGCAATTACTGCTCTCCCTGCTCGCAGGCCAAGGGCAGCATTTCCAGCAAGGACAACACGATGTGGAGCGGCTTTGGGACATGTAAAACAGGCTGTGAGACAAAAATATGCGGTTATGGGAGAAGAAAATGGGTCTGAGGTCTGTACTGGGGAGGTGAAGATTACACTACATCCACGGTCAAAACCTAAAAAAAAAATCACAGAATCCCAGAACGTCAGGGAT
>NW_010171251.1:0-4484 GCF_000695765.1 Mesitornis unicolor
AAGCACCCTGCATCACCCTCATGCACCCCACTTTGCCATAGTGCACCCTGCACCACCAGATTGCACCCTGCATTGCCATGGTGCACCCATCATTGCTGCAGTGCACCCCACAGTGCATTGATGCACCCCACATTGCCATGGTGCACACTGCATCACTCTGACGCACCCTGCATCACCCTGATGCACCCTACTTTGCCACGGTGCACCCTGCATCCCCCCTAGTGCACCCTGCATCACCCATCATTGCTGCAGCGCACTCCACATTGCGCTAACGCAGCCCACATTGTCGTGCTGCACCCTGCATCACTCCAAAGCACCCCATATTGCTACAGTGCACTCTGCATCACTGTGGTGCACCCTGCATCACCTCACATCATCCTGAAGCACCCTGCATCACCCTCATGCACCCCACATTGCCATGGTACACTCTGCATCCCCCACAGCGCACCCTGCATCACCCATCATCGCTGCAACACAGCCCACATTGCCATAGCGCATCTCTACATCGCCATGGTGCACCCCACATCACCCTGCATCACCCATAGCGCATCTCTACATCACCATGGTGCACCCCACATCACCCTGCATCACCCTCATGCACCCCACATTGCCATGATGCACCCTGCATCACCGCACACCATCCTGAAGCCCCCTGCATGACTCTCATGCTCCCCACACTGCTATGATGCACCCTGCATCACCGCACACCATCCTGAAGCCCCCTGCATGACTCTCATGCTCCCCACACTGCTATGATGCACCCTGCATCACCCTCATGCACCCCACATTGCCATGGTACACTCTGCATCCCCCACAGTGCACCCTGCATTACTTATCACTGCTGCAGTGCACCCCACATGGCCATGGTGCACCCTGCATCACCGCACACCATCCATCATTGCTGCAGTGCACCCCACATTGCCATGGTGCACCCTGCATCACCGCACACCATCCTGAAGCACCCTGCATGACTCTCATGCTCCCCACACTGCTATGATGCACCCTGCATGACCCTAAGGCACCCCACATTGCCACAGTGCACACTGCATCACCCTGACATCATCCTGAAACACCCTGCATTACCCTCTTGCACCCCGCATTGCCATGCTGCATCCCTGCATCACCCCACATCACCCTGAAGCACCCTGTATCACCCTGCTGCACCCCACTTTGCCATGGCACACCCTGCATCCCCCACAGTGCACCCAGCATCACCCATCATTGCTGCATTGCACCCCACGTTGCCACGCTGCACCCTGCATCCCATGCAGATCACCCTGCATCACCCCACTGCACCACGCTACCTGCAGCACCGGGTGAATGTAACACCCCTGCAGGCTTTGTCACCCCAAAACTGCAGCTTGCAAAGGGAAAGGCGAGCTCCCACTTTACACAGTGAGCCAGGGTGAACCCCATGTGCCTTGCAGCAGCACCCGCACCCCAAAAGCAGGCACTGTCAGGGATGCAGGCGGTGCTGAGGGTCCCGGCTCACCCGCAGCTTGTGCTCCTTCCTGTTGACGATGACGGCCGTGATCTGCTGGTCCATGAAGATGAGGATGGTGACGAGGAGGGCGGGTAGGGCGCTGGCCAGGTAAACCCACCACGGGTTCTTCCCAAAGGGAAACACGAACCACCCTCGGTCCACGCGGGTGGGCTGGGGTGGGGCAAAGAGAGAGTTTTGGACACCATGATAGGGGACAGAGACGGGAAAATCCCAAGCACCAACATTTTGGGACACCCCCCATCACCCCTGAACCCTGAGCATCACTCACACCCATCCCTGAATCCCACCACCACATATTGGTACCCAAATATCCTCCAGCACCCGTATGCCTCAACCCCAAATTTCCCCCTCGGATGCTCATCGGGACTCCCTGCATCCCTGTAATGGGGATTAGGAGTGAAATTTTTGGCAATGCTTCCTGAAATGGGATTTTCTTGCTTTTTTTTTACCTTAAAATCAGTAGGCACTTGGAGCTTTGGGGTGTTGAGTCCAAAAAGCACATCCAGCCCCACAAACATTAGTATGGACATAAAGATAGAGAAATCGCTAATAAGTTTACGCAGCTGGCAGGACCGAGAGGAAGAGAAAAGGGGGAAAATAAGAGAAAAGGGAAGGAAAAAAAGGTCACAGAATTAGAATATAACCCCAGAAAAGACAAAAATCACTTTTAAAGATGCCCAGATGCTGCAAAAGCCATGATTTTGCCCAAAAAGCGGTGAGGAGCTGGCAAGAGAGGTGAGACGTCCCCCCCAATGCGACCGAACCTTGATGATACTGGGGATGTGGAGCTTAGGGGTGTCCAGTCCGAAACAGGCATCCACGCCACAGAAGATGAGGATGGAGAAGACATTGGAAAAATCGGCAATGAATGCCCTCACCTGGAGGCAAGATGAGGAAACGGGGGTGGAGAGGGGAATTAATGGGATGGAGAGGGGAATTAATGGGATGGAGAGGGGAATTAATGGGATGGAGAGGTCTGTGGCCTTCCCCAGGGCTTTCCAGCTCCTCTCGTCCATGGGTATAACCACAAAAAGCAGATTTTTCCCCCCTTTGCATCGCAAGGTGATGGGTTATTCCCCATGCGAGAGCCAAATCGGTGGCTAAAATTTCGGGAAGGATTCTCCTAATTGCTACCGACGCCTCCTAGAAATACAGATTTCTTTTCCTGGAGAGCTTCGTTCCTGTTTTTGCCTACCTTTGGGCAAAGAGGAGGCCTAAACCCGGCGCTTTCCTTACCTTCGTGGGGAAATAGCGGCTGAATTTGAATTTTTTCAGGGTCAGGGTCATGGAGTAGGTCCCGAAGAAGAGGATGAAGGACATGAGGGCCAGGTCGGGCACGAACTTGCAGGATTTCCCCACTAAGCTGCCGCCGTATTTGAGACACTCCTTCTTACTCAGCTGGGTCCAGTCCAGAGCTGTGAGGTTAATAGCATTGTACTGGGGAGAAAAGCCCCCAGAAAAGCAACGTTAGCATTTGAAATCATTGTAGAGTGTAAGGAAAAGGGTATTTTACAGTCACAAATGCAAAATCATAATTTTTAGCAATTGCTGCATGCAAGGAAATGGGTATTTTACAGTCAAAAATGCAAAATGAGCAGTCTTAACAGTTGCAACATGCAAGGAAAGGGGTATTTCCTGGCCAAATAAAGCAAAATTAGCGTTTTATCAATTGCAGCATGCAAGGAAAAGGGCATTTTATGGTCAAAAATGCAAAATGAGCAGTTTTAGCAATTGCTGCATGAAAGGAAAGAGGTATTTCCTAGTCAAATAAGCAAAAAAGGCATTTTATCAATTGCAGCCTGCAAGGAAATGGGTATTTCCTGGCAAATTAAATAAAATCAGCACTTTTATCAATTGAAGCATGCAAGGAAAGGGCTATTTCCCAGGTCTGCTACCTCGGGGAGCCCCACAATCACAGGAAAACCCCAAAACCGCCACTAATTCGGGCAAAAAAGTGAGGATATGAGCCCAAATTAATGCAAACCCCACTTTTCCCTCGCTCACGTCGCTCCCCAGATGTCAAAATCCCTGGGATTCGCCCTCCCTTATCCCAAATTTCGGATGAGGAAAGCCGCTTACCAGAGAAACGTTAGTGGTGTTCGGTGCCACTGGAGCTGAAGCATCGAACAAGGTCGCGTTGGCTGCGGGAAAGGAGTTTGTTATTGAGGTTTTGGGCTAATTTCGAGGTTTTCGGTAGCAAAATCTGGGGATTCACCCCAGAAAAGCAAACGTGGGGTCGAGCGCATCCTCCGAAAGCCGCGCGGGGTCGGCATCCCGAGGGCGGTGTGGGATTTTGGGGTGAAAACCCCCGTTTCTAACCCCGCAGTGACTTCTCCCTGATTAATCCCATGCGCCGGCGGAGAACACGGCTGCTCCCTGCGGGGCTGGCAAGGGCCGAAGCGGGGGATTTTTAGGAGCTTCCCAACTCCCAAAATTTCATGGAGCCGCCAGCAGTGGGGTCGAGCATCCCAACACCCGCCTCGTAAAACCACGGGGGTGGAAAACTCAAAAAAGCAGCCTGTTATTTTTGGAGAAGCGGCACCCAATCATGCCCAAATTGCACTTTTTTGGTGGGTTTTTAAAAATTCTTAAATATTTTGGGAGTGTTTTGGTGTCTCAGTGCAAAAAAAACCATCCTTTCTAGCCCCCGGCACCTTCTCCTCCAGTGCAAAGAGCGGCTCCACTCGGCTCTTCGGGTGATGCAGCTCCGCGGCTTCAGGAGCACCCATGGGATTTTTGGGTGCCTCTAAGCGGGGTCCGGGCCCCGCTCTGCCCCCCCTGGTCCCTCCGGTCCATCCTCGTCCTGCGCCAAGCGGGGATTTCAGCTGCCCCCATCTGCCACCTCCATCCCCGGCGCCGAGGATTAATGAAGGAGAAGCGATCGCTGGGTTAGACCCTGGGGCTGCCGAAACTGGGCTCTGGGAAACGGCGCTGGCAAACCCAGCATGAAAAACATTATTAAAATAATAATTATTATTAT
>NW_010171252.1:0-7229 GCF_000695765.1 Mesitornis unicolor
TTCTGTGATTCTGTGAACCTTAAAAAAGGAGAAAAGAAATCTGTGTCTGATAAATGGAGTAGGCAGTACAACTGAGGGGAAAAAAAAACAACTCACAAAGTATGCAGCCAAAGTGATGAGTCAAGACAAGGATTACTGCTCTGAACAATGCATCTCGTGTATCAGGCCTTAGTTTTCATGAAGATTTAATCCACCATCCTTGTAACTGCCTTAACTTGGACAACATCAGGCCATGTTCATGGAACAGCTAGAGAGTGTCTCCTACTGAATACAAGATGGAGTTAGATGGAGGACTGAAAGACTGATGCAGCAGTAAGACAGAAGATTTGAGACAAAATAAATTTTAAGAGTAGATATGCCAGAGGTAGAAGATTCTAAATACATAATTAAAGGTGAAAAAAATAGGTTCTATTCCCCTATATATGCAAATGGCACAGTCATGCTTAATACTGAAAACAGCAGAAGAGGAAAGTCAGGTAGTAATGATGAAACCACAGAGGAGTAGTGTTCACCTCATCAGCTCTTCTTCTCCCACCCCTTCCTGGGAGTCTTTCCCTGTCTTCTTTCTTTTGGTATGGCAAGAAATGGGCCAGAAATACAAACTGCATATCTAGCTTTCATACACATGAAAGCTCAGAAGTACTTTGGTTTGGCTGAAGGGATGAGACAGGAAATTTGAATAACCCTAATCTGAACCACAGACCCCAAATCCAGGGGCTTCTCAATGCAGCCCTTGAATTGAGCTCTGTTCTGATGTGTTGTTCTGCCCTTCTCTCTCCAACTTTCTTTTTGCAATGCTCTCCCTTTTTCTGGCTGCTGAACTGCAGCAGATAGCTTGACTGTCTCTAGCACATGCAGAAAGCTTGTACTCTGACTACCTCAAACCCTCTTTAACTCTTTGCATATATGGAAATATCACAGAATACTATTCATATGGAGCTAATCAATGCTTTCCCCAGACATTTTAGATGAAAGAATATCTGATGACAAAAGAGATCAGATAAAAGGTTCTTCTCTCCTCAAAGGACGTGATACAGAGGAATAGAAACCTACTTCTTGTTCCCATCCTACTGACAAATCTTTAGGGGGTGAAGGTCTCCTTGCAACCTAAGCTGCTAACCCCATGAAGTCTGACTACTGAAAGGATATTCTCCTTCCAAGCTTGCTGCACCCTCAATTGTGGAAAACGCAGTTAGATAGCAGAACAAAGATGGTGAGTTCTCCTTTATTCTGTCTCCATCCTGTTCGTCACTCATCTTGCAGATCAAATGCCTTCTTTACTCACCTCACAAGACACAGAAAGACTGTCTGTCAAAGTGGAGAGCAATATGAAATCATCTGTGCCACTGTTTGCCTCTACCTTTTAAGGCAAATCAGTGGGAAGCAAATTCCATGGCTTTTTTTCGAAATAACGTCTTTTAAGTAATATCTAAACAGAAATCCTTTCCCCTCTCTCTGGCACCAGCAGTGTTTTGTTTCCACCTCCGTGCTGTGCATTACCAGACACAGAAATTGGGACAACTAGATGAAGACCAAAGCTAAACAGTATTACAGGTCCAATTCTGTAGAGCATCTACTGAAGTAACTTCATTTGTTCCCTTGGACAACCTGGTTATCGTGCCTGGGAAATCACACTGTAAACATGCTTGCAATGCCTTTAAGATTCTTTTCACTTTTTTACAGCTGCCTGTGTTGCTACTGAAATTTTCTCTTGATGTTGGAAGAGAAAGAAACTATTGTGCAGTTCACAAATCAGGAGCACAGTCGAGTCCAGTTGGGTCTCTTACCTGTTGGGGTGAGGTGCCTCCAGGTGATGACAGGCTCAGGACGTCCATTTGCTATGCAAACCAGGGTCACATTGCTGCCCTCATTCACAGTGATGTCCGAGGAGATATTGGAGATCTTTGGTGGAACTGTGAAGACAAGAGAAAGTTGGATTCATAACTGAGACTTCTGGAAGGCAGCTTGACTCATTAACTTTATGAACCAGAGGCAGCCACAGACTCCTGTCACAGGCTGCACTACTCATTACTACCTGGGTTGCTGAAATTATATCAGAATAATATGTACAGCTGCTTTAAGGATCTGCAGGTAGAAATGGCCTTTGCTGCAACTGTGATGTTTTGTGTTTGGACAGATTTGGGGGCCTTCATAAAATAACCTCTAAGAACTTGTCTGATGGCCCAAAGGCTGCACTAAACGAGTCAGGAGGCTCCAAGCACTGTCCCATCTTATTTTCACACTCCAAACAGTCCCAGATGCACTTCTACATCCTCCTGAAGGGTACCAGACCTCAAGCCACTGACTCAGAGGGTGCATTAGTTACTGCTACCTCCTACAGGCAGATAGAACCCATGCTGCTAGCCAGGACCCCGCTCAGCTGCTCATGCAACCAAATGCTCACCACAAATTGAGCCAGAATGCTGCTAAGCTCATTTCTGTTGCAACTGCTGTGACAAGGTGAGAAGCAAGGACACGCACCATGGCTAATGGGAATTTGTGTCAAAGGAAGGCACAATGATGACAGTAGGAAGGCTTCTGCAACGCCTTTCAGCCAAAAGAGATCCCCCACGGGCTGCCTGCAGTAGGTATTTTCTGGTTGACTGCACCTCAACCGACACAGCACCAAAAGCATATTAGGGTCTTTAAAGATTCACAAGACCAGCCATGGCTTGGGCATTCAGCATCCTTAAAGACCTCCCAGGCTAACTGTGTTTGTATCGTGGGACCAAAGTGACCACGCTGGAACCTGAACATGTACCTCCAGGTATGGAGCATGCCAGTGCATTGGTCCCCAAGCAGACCAGGCTGTTGCAGTCTCTTCTCTCTCACACCTATGTCTTGCTTCCACGCTTCACACCCTGGAGGTGGTGGGGGAGTTTGACTAAAATAAACTTATTTATTTATTTATTTATTTATTTATTATATTTTCAGCTTCTGAATTAGTGTGTCATGAGGAAGGAAACAACATCATTTTCTGCTTTGCTTGTGATAAACAGACAGCAGCCTCCCCTTCTTGGCAAGAGCGGTCGATGGTCCTTTTGAGGCAAAGCTGCCTACAAGCTAGGTGGGGAAAAGGAAATGAAGCTTGAAAAGAGCAAGTCACTACTTCCAGCTGTGTTGCTGGATTCATAGGAATATTTTTACAACCCACAGCGCACTAGCCCCTCTCTGTAACCCCAAACTCATGGACAAGGCTTTAGCATCTATGACTAAGGTATTCCCTTGGAGGAAGAAGGGCTCCCAAGCAGGAAAAGAGCCTGTCAAACAGTGAGGCAGACGTATCTTTGCTGACAGGCTCAACCACCTAGGCAAGGAAGGATTTAAGCTAAGTGTGTTGGGGAAGGATTGCCATAACCTGGGAAGTTACAGCACAGAGGGCAGTGAGGAAGCAGCTGGGGTCCAACACAACAGGGAAGGCTTTAGCACTCTCCTGTGAAAGCAGGAGGCCCACCTCAAATGCCTGTGCACCAATGCAAGCATCACGGTGATAAAATAGGAGGAATTAGAAGTTCATGGCTTTAAACCCATTGGGATGACAAAGACTTGATGGGACAGCTCTCAGGACTGGCAATGCTGTGAGTGTAGCCCCGTAAGTGGAGGGAAGTGATTATATCCCTTTACATGGTGCTTGTTAGACAGCACCTGAAACACTACATCAGTTTTGGGCTTCCTAGTACAAAAAAGCTATTGACATACTGGAGCAAGTCCACTGGAGGGCTCCCAGGATGGTCAGAGGGCTATAGCACATGATGTACGAGGAGAACCTAAGAGAGCTGGGACTGTTCAGCCTGACAAAGAGAAGGCTGAGGGGAGATTTTATTGCTGTCTACAAATAGCTAGTGGAAAGGTGCAGAGAAGAGAAAGGCAGACTTTTCTCAGAGGTGCAGAGTGAACAGCAAAAAGCAGCAGACATGAGCTGTAACAGGGGGAAAATTCTGACTCAGAATGAAAAAAGCTTTTACTTTGGGGAGGCCAAAGACAGGAACAGGTTCCCCAGAGACGTGGTGGAAACTTCATCCTTGGAGATATGTAAAAGTCACATGGATGAGGCCCTCAGCAACCTGCTCTAAATGACACAAGGAAGGAAGAACTGAACTTGGAAGTCAGTTTGCTGCTCAAGAGCTAGAACTGATGGCTGATCAGGTCATGGAGAAGCAACCAAAGACAGGCATGTCAGGGGAACGGCTGACTGCACCAGGGTCCCCTTCCCTGGAGAGAAGAAATTTCAGACTAGGGATGTCTTCCTAGCAGCACAACACTAGGTACAACAAAACATAGCAGAAAATCAACCCCTTCCTCTCAAAGCAAAACCCCCTGACAAACACAAGCTCTGCTGCATTTCACATCTGTGACTCACTGCGAGCCATCGGCAGTGTGTCTGCACACGTAGGAAGAGGTAGGAGGCAAAAGAACAAAGCAAAATAAACACTGTAGGAGAACGCTGATATTGTCAAAGAACTTGATCCCATCGTATCAAGGGGCACACGTGAGTTTCACTGACTGTAGATCCATTTCGTACCTCCTCCCCCTTTATCTCACTCCCATTCTGCACAGTAAAAGCCTGACAGTACTAAACAACAATCACTCAGTGGTCTCAGAAAGCGAGCAATTACGTTTGCCAACCAATGCCCCAAGACTGCCTAAAGGGCAGTAGAAATTAAATACCCCAGTTAGAAAATCAAATACCCTGCCTCCTCCAAGAGATGCTCGTGGCTTTGTGCTTCACAGCACACCAAAGCAAAGAAGCAGAGAGGCAGCTTACAGCACCACACTGAAATCCGAGTCGGCAAGACTCAGAAGCATTTTCTCCTTCTCCTTTCTGTCACACTGGGTGAGGGGAGTCCCCTGCCTCACATCTCAGGACGGACAGACACACCGCTCCAGCCAGCAGAGCTGTGGGCTGGGAGCGCCCTTCAAGTCCTGGTGCAGAAATCCAAACTGCTACTCTTACTACAGGGGACAAAGCAACTCAGAGGGCCACTTCAGTCCTGCAGCAGCACAGCTACCTGTAGTATACACTGTTTCACACCTGAGATCAACACACACTGGGTTAGACTGGGGAAGAACAACAGAAGCTTCTATTTATGCAAAAGTTGTGTCCTAGCTGCTCTGTTAGGAGACACAAGGACGGTGACTTCAGAGCAACCTCAGCACAGATTTTCTAGTGTGCTGGCAAACATGAGTAAGCAGATCCCAGGAGTAGACTCATTGGCTAGACCACGTTTTGGGGGTTTCATCTTAACCTCAGAGGGCTGGCATTTGCATAAAAAAAAAAGGCACACAACAAACCAAGAAAGACTAAGCTTAAGCACGACTAGCAGATGAAGCTGTAGGCCTATCTGAGGTCCTAGCAGAATGGTGTGATGACAGCCAAAACAGTAAAGGAGAGAGCAGCAAAAACCACTATGGGACACCAGCAGCAGAGTTGCAGACAGGACATGTGCATCCAGCCACTCTCCAAAGCCGTCAAGTCATTTTAGTTTGCGGAGGATCAAGTAAACTCAGAAAATACAAACAGATTTGACCATGCAGACCAGACGCCCAAGAGGAGGAGGATGTGTCCAGATGGCCATATCTGGCTCACCACTTTTTCAGATGAGGGAGAAAAGGGCATCCAAGGCTGAAATCCTGTTAGGAGTGTAATAGCTGGTTCCCTTCAGCCACCAGCTTTGTCAGAGGGCAAAGAAAGGCTGAGAGAAGGGGGAATAGGGCAGGAAATAATTTCCCTGTGAACTTAAAACCTGGTTTGGTTTCGCCTGCTTAGAATCCAAAGCCAGCTAGCATTAAAAATGACTGAATCTTAGTGGACAGTATTTTCACTCAGATAAAAAGTCAGAGACTTTTAATTTTCAGAGTGTCAAGCCAGCGTGTTAAAATGCCAAAACTGTCAGCACCAGCAACAGTTAGCATTGCCTCCTTGGCGCTTGTCATTACTTTGCACACACCTTTTTAGGACAGTCTTAAAATGAGAAGCTTTGACCTTATTATTTTCTCCAATGTGTGGGTTGTGTTATGTTTTCACAGTTCCCAGACTGCTGGAAGAAGGATTGCTGAGAATAAAACCTCCTGGCACCAGTATCGTCTGTGTGTCGCAGCCACCTTTTACCCAGCCATCGCTTGTTGACCCTCAACTGGAAAACCCTTTTGTGTCTGGCCTCTCTGAACCATTAGCACAGGTAAAACCACAGCCTGCAGACCCACAGTAGGTGAAGGACTACAGTTAAACAGCATTTTCAGGCGTATTTTTATTCAGCCTGACAACTCGTCCCTCCAGGGGAAACCTGGCTGCTGCTGGACCCTTCTGGCTCCAGGGACACAGGATAGCCCCACCAGACTCTCAGATACTGCTGAAGAAGACAAAACTGCCAGACTTTTTCCTCACTTTCAGCATAAATATAATATGGGGTGTCCATCACCCTGTGCTTAGGATCCCCCTGGATGGGGTGGTGAGCAGAGACTGATGTGAAGGGAGGCACAGTGTAGTACTCCCCTGCTCAATCCCCAGAGAGGTAAGATGCCCTATTCATACCAGGGACAGATTCTGGAGAGATGGAAATGAGCTGTGAGAAGAATGGCTTGAAACTCATGCATTTTTTTTCTTCTACATTTCCCATCTACAGGACAAGCCCGATGCCAGCTCTGCATCTCATCTTACATGCCACTGAGGGTAAATAACAACCCACAAACTAACCAATAGCCATTCTTCTTGAGAAACTCACATTGGAAGAGTGAGTGGCCTGCAAGGCAGGAGCAGAACAAGGGCAGAGATGCTGTAGGGAGGCTTAGGCTGGGAGAGCTGGGGGGCTGCAGGGCAGGAGGGGTGGAAGTACAGAGCTGGTGTGGGAATTCAAGTCCCAGGCAAGATGCAGTGACAGAGCTAGGTAGGACAGGCTTGCAGAACTCCAAGCCTATTTTAGTTAATTGCCATCAATCCTTCCCTTCTGTGACAACTGCAACTCACATTAATTTAAATAATAAGAAAGACTGAGACATGAAAAATAGAGCACACTCCCCCAGTGCAATCACTGTTGCTTTCGAGATGAAAGCAAGTGATTTGTTTCCACAAAACATCACCGTGTCTCAAAAACACCCACTGTAGCAGTTATTACAAACCAGGGGCCACACACGGGAGGCAGCAAGGAAACCACAAACAAGAAAACACGCAAACATCTGCTGTTGCTATCCTTGCCTTTTATGACCAAGACCTCTCAGAGCTCAAAACTCCT
>NW_010171252.1:7260-14480 GCF_000695765.1 Mesitornis unicolor
TATTACCTGTGATCATGTGGGCGGGCTGGAACAGCTTTATCATTAAGGCCTATGGAGGTAGGCAAGGAGTGGTGCTACACCACTAATCTCATAGTAAATGAGTCAGCGCAATGGTTAAGACATGGGAGTTCACACCCAGGAGGTCAGCTCCTGAGTAACTTTCCAGGAGTGCAATGGGGGATGGAATAAGAAAGCATCAAGGCCACCCCTGCTGAAAGGTATAACCAGCAATGCTTCTAGAGGTCTTTTTCTAACTTAGTTTATACTGGAACTGGCCATTCTACAGCACATAAACAGTTCAAATACCTGTCTTTTGATCAAAGTATCTAGACACAGCACAGGCACAAAGTGGTAAGAATGCGAACCACTGCTTAGCATAAGTGGTACTTCCATGCGAGAGGTACTTACGGACATTCCTAGCTCCTGCACTGCTCACACTCTGCTGACCTCAATGCAGAAGGAGGGTGGGTTTGTGAGACAAAGGCAGGAAGCATGGGACTAGGAACTCAAATTGAGCATGGCAGGATGAAAATCATGAAGAGAGGGATATGGAGGTCTAATTGGAAGATGGCTCTGAGCCTTGCAAACACACTCATACAAAGTTCACAGTCACATAGTCTGATTGCTCCCTTCGAGCAAACAGAGCTTTGCATAAGACCATGACATGGAGTCTTATACTGTGGGACAGCTACTTCCCAGTGTGAAATTACAAGACTGCTTAACAGTCAGGTATTTTGTCAGTAAGTCACAAAATACATTTAAAAAATAGAGCTCTTATTCCCACTCTTCAGACCTAAGATACAGCAAAAGCTATTTAATCCCTCCAAGACACAGAAGCAAATACTACTGAAAATAAGAAAGCCTGTAAGCTCCATTTAAGTGCTCTAACTGCTTGCCCCAAGAAGGGCACCTTGGATACAAATGGAGAAAGTCACCACAATCCCTTCCATATATCCTCATTAGTTAGTTGCTTCCTCCAGCCTATTTACCTTCCTCTCTATTGGCAAATAGGGCCCCCATCTGCTGGAGAAAATTAAACTCTCACCCACTAATCCACAAGAGCCCCTGGCTTTCAGGGCAAAAAGAAAACATCAGGACTTCTCTCCAAAGTCAAAGGAACTTTGCAGCCACTAAAACCCTCCACAGGTGCCTATCAATTAGCCTCAAGAGTTCTCATTTCCTTGTCCCCAGCTCCCAATTAACAGCACTTTGCAACAAACACAAGGATGCTAATAAGCCCCAAGGCAGAGGTAGGGGGGATGCTGACCATCATATGGCTGTTGAATGCTTTAGAGCTGCCACCTTGCTCACCACAATTAGGGGTCCTTTCCTGGGGCAATTAATTGACAGCAAATTGGCCTCATTAGTCATTGTTTATTTAAAGTGTTTAGTGGGGAGAGAGGGCCTGAAGAAGGGGCTGAGCTGCTAAACACAACTAAATGGTTTAATTTCCCTCTTATGTGTGCAGCACGCTAATCACAGTTCTTTACAGCCCTAACAAGAAACAGCTTGTTGCTGCTTAGGTCTGCAAAGGGAACAAGCAGCGGGCTGGAAAGTAAAATCCAGACACCCTTTGGGATGCAGCATGCTAATATTTCTGAAGCACTTTGCAGATGAAATGCGACAAGAGACCCAAGATGTGTTTTTTACGGTCTGATTCATGCCACAGCCTCAGCCAGAGGGAGACGAAGCTGTCACCAGGGCGAGAGGGCAGAGAGTGAAGTTGTTGAACTTCATTAAAGACAGTGGACTCTGAAACATCCTTCTGACCTTCTGCTCCGCTAGGCTTGTTTCACTCTGCCAGTGCCTCTCTCGGCATTAAAGCTTCTGGTGAAGTAGAGGCAAATGTTGAAGACTTGGTTTTGTTTTTTAATCCCCTGGGAACCAAAAACCTCTCAAAATACACTACAGTGTTTTTACAAGGTGTAAAAATTGCTACTTTCTATTGTCTGGAAGGGGGTGCCTTGCCACATCCATCTCTGGTGGCCTTTAGGGAAGGTTCTATCCCAGCCAGAGCACTGCAACCGCTTAGGAGATCTGCAGTTCCCAACCCATGTGTGCGCCCCCACACTGCTCTGCCCCAGTGTGGCAGGCCTCCATCCGAGCATCGCTGCTATTGCCGAGAGAGGCTGGGCTGGAGGAGGCACAGGGCCTGCTAGCTTGGGCCTTGCATCTTGGTGAGCTTCCCTCATCGTGCAGCTGAGCCTCACCCACTGAGACGCCGCACAGGAAATTATTTAAATCCAGATGGGGACTACGTGTATTGCACTGACTGGAACTGGAGAAGCAGACAGGATGTTGCAAATGAAAGCCATGTGGAAAGCCCTCCCAGTTTGCTGAGCTGGGTAGTGTGTCAGAGCTCACCACATTTGACAGTAAGAGCTGACAAGCCAAACCATTCTGTCCCAAGGAAGGCTCTGCCTCATCCAGTACACAGTTAAGTGTCTGGACTATTTTTCCACATAAAATTGCATGGGAAACACTTCCAGTACATTATTTTTTAGCAATGAGCAGCATGGAGCGTTAAGTTAAAGCTGTTAAGACTATCCCATCCATGAGCTGTTGGAAAAGTCAGCTCAGAACTGGGCTCTATTGCTTATACTCATTCCCACTGACTTTGTTGTGTTTTTTTTAAAACTGTCTCCATGCAATTGTCAGGAGAGAAATTGTTTCACTTCCTAACTGAGAAACAGTGAGGAAAAATATAGCTTAAGTCTCAAGATGACCTTGTTTTTCAGTGCATGGATGTGAAATTGTGGAGCAGGGATAAAAGCAGTGTTCCTCCTGCTCCTAACACAGCACCTCACCTTTAAACCCAGACCCCAGCCTTTTACTCTAAAGGAGTCCCAGCCTCAAGCCTGAGCCCCAGCCTTGGCCCGATGCTGATAGCATTTCACCCATACCTGGCTTTTTAGTGTCCCCTCATCAAGCACAAGGTCACAAACCCGCATTTGTGGATCCTGATGCAGCCCAGGAGAACAGGTTCTCAGCTGCATGCTTAGCATCTAAATGAAAGCACAAAGCACAAGCCATATGCATACCTAACATCCCCTTATCACCAGATTTGGACCTCTGGATATGAAGTACTGGTTCCTTGCTACAAAACCTCTTTTTCTTTTCTATTAACATATCAAATTTATGCCGGGTCTGCAGCGATCCACTTGCCTGTCGTTCATCTCTTTAAAGGACAGCTCTATGCATTTGTCACTTGTGTTGCTCTGGTTCTTTCCACTTGTAAAACTGACTGCAAGCACTTTATGGCTAACCCTCCTAGAGAGGCCTGCTGTGAAAACAGAGCTTTCTTCACAGGACATGTGTAAACAACAACAGAAGTGCTTGCTATGCTAATCTCCAGGGATTAACCCTTGGAATGCCGCCTAATCCGTTTGAGGACTACAGATGTACACAGCGTTTGGTCTTTGCTTCAAGTGTGTTTATGTATTCACTTACACCATTTTTTAAATCTGGCAAGTGTTTACTTATGGGACTGAAACAATGAAAAATCTTTTCTTCTGGAGATATAATCTGCCATCTTGGAAGAGAAATTCTGTGAGAAAAGTTGTCCTTAGTGTCCAGGTCCTCCAAAGACATCTCTGAAAATTTTGTTACAAAAAACTCTTTCACAGAAACATTAAGCACATTGGATGTACATGGTATGCAGCTGAGCCCTAATATGCAGCCTTTCTAGGGCTTGATTCAGAGCCCAGGGAGCTCCTCCTTTGATGTTAATGGCCTCTGGACAAATTCTTATACAGCAAGAATGGGTGATGGCTTCAAGGAAGTGTTGCAGCCAGAATCAGGACACTTTATTACTCAGTTGAGAAAAAAAGGCAAGATTATGGGTTTTTAACTGAGTCCCACCAGTCCTTGGCTCCTGCTTGTTAACTCTTTCTTAGGGAAGTAGACTAGAGAGCACAGGCCAGGTATGGGAAGAAAGCATGAAAATCCTCTGTCATTCCGGAGCAAGAGGTACAGGTTCAGAGAGGGTTTCTATGTGTTAGGAACATGACTGGGATTTTCCTGATTAGGCAAGCAGGGAAGGAAGTTGATTTCAGCTAATACCCCACTCTGGATGAAGATAAGGTTGTCCATCATAGCTTTACATGCAGAAGAAACAGAGCCAAAGTTTTTGTGTGTTTGTTTGTTTGTTTTCAGATCTTATACTGTTGCTTATGTTCAGCTCATTAGGGACAGACGGTACAACCCACAGAACTGGCTTCACAAACAACCCAATGGGCATCCACACTCAGACTGAAGAGATAGCTCTCTCCAAACCTTGTTCTCAGATTCCTTTGGCTGCCCATGGTTTTTCCCACAGCCGCTGTGACAAGCCACAGGGCAGCAAATACAGCACTCTCAAGTGTCTTACGCATACCACATACCCAAGGATCTGGCTCAGCTTCAACTCAGACAGACAGCTTCTCAGCGACAAGCCTCTCACTCAAATCAAATGCATGTGGTACATCTAAAACATCTTTTATTAGTAGACTTTCCTTCCTTAGGCATTGAAGGGAGCAAAATGGAGTGGCACAGCTTGCTGTAACCACTGTTCAAGATTCTTTTCAGGCTTCTAGGGGAGCAGAAAGCTAGTGCAGCATTTTGGAAATGCTGGTTTTGCTTCCAGTCAAAAGTATAAAGAACAAAGCTAATAATCCCATACTTGGATCTTTACATGCTTTGGATAAAATTCACTTTTGTGTTAAGTATGCAGATTTGAAAAGTGTAAAGCACATACACAGACTCGTGCATATCCATAGACTTGTGTATATCTAAGTGGTGCAGCAGGTCGCCAACCATCTTCTCATGGACCATAGGGGCTTCACTGTGCTTCCCATCCCTGTCTTCCCACTCACGGGGCTGGGTACCCAAAGTACTACTACAAAGTACTGATTACAGACCGAGGCAAAGAAGGCATTAAGTACCTCAGCCTTTTCCTCATCCCCAGTCGTTATGCTTCCCCCCACATCTACCAAAGGGTGGAGACTCTCCTTAGTCCTTTCGTTGCCAATGTATTTATAGAAACCCTTTTTATTGTCTTTAACAGCACTGGCCAGATTAAGTTCCAGCTGTGCTTTGGCCCTTCTAATTTTCTCTGCACAGCCTCATGGTAGCCCTGTACTCCTCCTGAGTTGCCTGCCACTTCTTCCATAGACCATAAACTCTCTTCTTTTTTCTTAGCTCCAACCAGAGCTCTCTGTTCAGCCAGGCTGATCTTCTTCCCTGTCAGCTCATTTTCCGACACACAGGGACGGCCTGTTCCTGCGCCTTTAAGATTTCCTTCTTGAAGAGTCTCCAGTCTTCCTGGACTCCTTTGCCTTTCAGAACTGCCTCCCAGGGGAGTCTGCCAACCAAGTCTGTAAACAGGCCAAAGTCTGCCCTCCAGAAGTCCAAAGGAGCAGTTCTGCTAGCCCCGCTCCTTACTTCTCCAAGGACTGAAAACTCTTATCATTTCATGATCACCGTGCCCAAGACAGCCTCCAACCATCACATCCCCCACAAGACCTTCTCTGTTTGCAAACAGCAGGTCCAGCAGGGCGCCTTCCCTTGTCAGTTCCTTCACCAGCTGTGTCAGGAAGTTATCTTCCACACACTCCAGGAACCTCCGGGACTGTTCCCTCTCTGCTGTGTTGTATTTCCAGCAGATATCTGGGAAGTTGAAGTCCCCCACAAGTACAAGGGGAAGCAATCGTGAGGCTTCTCCAAACTGTCTATGGAATATTTTATGTATCTCTTCATCCTGGTTGAGTGGTTTATAACAAACTCTCACCATGACAGTCACTGTTGAGCTTGGTGATAGCTGAAGCAGTGTATTTTCTAAAGGCCAAGTTGTTATCATCAGCCATCTGAGAAGGGAAAGTCAGAGTTCAAGGAAAAGAAACCTTTCTGTCAGGAATGCTCACCTACACAAGTCTGATCCAGCAGAAAAGACGAAAAAGCAAATACAGTACTCCTGAAGTAAAGGCGCCTTCAAACAAAGTAAACAGCTGGCTAGAGCTGAGATGTGATCATGGTGATCTTCTCCCCACAAACCAAAGCCAAGGTTTCTTAGGGAGGAGAGTTTCTGCTGTCCGAGGGTCCCTGCCAAAAGAGAGCACTCTATTTTGGTTCAGCCACGTGCAGCAGCACCTTGATGTTTTGGAAGTTTCCCACTGTTTCCTTTTCCAGGCTTTGCTAGGTGTTAAAGATGTGCTGTAAATGTGCAGACAACCACAAGGGAAGGGAGGGATGGATTCCAAGAGCTTTGCTCTGCAAACATATTGCTGGTGCCATTTCAATTAAAGGAGAATCTCTCCCAGACTGCCAGGAATGAGCCTTATTCCTTGTAGCCTGCAGCATTATCAAGACACATGAAAACACTGTCTGTCCCTCTTCTCTCAGTGGGGTTCAAGTCTGCCCTCTTCAAAATTGACAGAATATTTTTGCTGGTCCCTCTGTGTTAGCAAACTGAGGTAATTAGCACATTATGTGCTAGGATTGCAGAGAAATGCAGGGGACAAGAGCCTCAGGTACCTAATTTTTACTGGAGCTGAGTGGGATTAGACACACAGATTGTTCTGACAGTCCAGGAGGAGGCTGGCTGGCAGATGCTAGGGGTTAGCTATAAATGCAGGTGCCTACAAGAAAGAAGCAGCAAACTTTTGTAAGAAGCTTCAGAATAGCGTGTATCAAACTCAGAATAAAGAGGTAGATACTGTCCTTTCAGGAGGATGAGGTTACATCTGGAAAAGGTCGCCAGCACCTTTAGGTTGAGTGAGACAACAGCTTTACAAACAACGTTCATCTAAGGTTCTGCAAGCAAATACACTCCACCTCAGAAATGAAGTGCTACTGGCTGGGGAGCAGGATTGAGGTGATCTCCCCTGCTGATCAGCAAAGAACACTAATAAAAAACTGCAAGTACTTCCACCGCAGCAGGGGATCAAAAACTAAGTCCAATGGAAAACATAACCTATGTCGCTCTTCTGTAACAGCACATCCACATCTCAGCGTCTGTAATATCAGTTTGCAGGGTTAGCAACACTACCAGAAAATGAAGAGAGGAACGACTTTGTGAAGGACTTGGTAGGTCTGGTACTCCAAGTACAGTGATGATTCTCCTACACATTTGTGTTATAACCTTGAGTAAGTCACTCCAGCTTTCTAAGGCTCAGTTCCCCTTCTCAGTCACAAGCGGTGTTCCACAGGGCCAGTCTGTTTAACATCTTTATCAATGATCTGGA
>NW_010171253.1:0-366 GCF_000695765.1 Mesitornis unicolor
TGCCGGACAGATGCTCTCTGTTAACCCCTCTTCCTGCCCCAGGAGGGGAAGAGAAAGAGAAGAAAGGAGAGATATTTATGGGTTGGAAAAGAAAACTAACAGATTTAATGAAACAATAATACTAATGCTACAGAATAATAATGTAGATAGGAAAAACAAAAAGAAACATATACAAATATGCACAAACCTATATATACACCAATATCAAATCCTCCCCACAGTGGTCACTGGAACATCCCCAGTCCCAGTAAGGGGTGTACCCTGGGGTTGCAGTGGAGTGCACTGAGTTGTATCGGGGAAAACTGGGATTCCCTGAAATGTCATTGTCATGAGAGGGCAGGGTCTCGGCCCGCAGAACTCATCGTG